>NW_019385247.1:394887-398031 GCF_000671375.1 Centruroides sculpturatus | reverse complement strand
AGAATTGTTGTATACCAGCTTGTATTTTCTCGTTTTTGTATATCTTCAACGTCTTGGATAATAGAGTATTCCATAACTCTGTGTATTATTTCTTTACTATACTGCTCCATATCATACGTATGATCCATAAACAGTTTAATAGAAAATCCATATTTATTTACTATCTTCGATAACTGAATTATCCAACTTCGTCTTAAGTCCGTTTCCCTTGATTTGTGATATAGTAAGAACAGCAATTTTGTTGTTATATCTTCAGCCTTAATAATTTTGAGTAAAAATCTTAAGTATCTTTTTATTAGTATAGTATTTAATCTGAATCTATTTGTTTCTAATCTTAAAGCGCTACCCGGGATATTAAATTCTAGCTAGAATATCTTATGTATAAATATATTCTGTATTTTTTCAGTCATTAAATTTTTCCATGCTGCAAACTGGGGCAGCATATCCCATTGAGTTCATCACAATCGAATTAAAAAGTTGAAAATGTATACGCAAGTTCTTTATTTTTGCCTTACAGAATAGACCAATTAAATTATTTATTGCAATTCTTGCTTTGTTCAATTCTTGCTTTATTTATTGCAATTCTTTGCTATAGTGTTTTTCAAACGAGAGATTAGGTGTGAATGTTACTCCCAAAAATTAATTTCCTTCACTATCTTCACTTCTTCTTTATTAATAAAAAAAGACATGTGCTTTTTGGGTACATTACTTCCATTTCTAAATATTATAATTGTTGATTTTTCTGAATTTATTTTAACTCTTAACTTTTCTAAATACTCACAAATTTGTTGGAGCGCAGCTGCTGTAGGAGCTATCAGCACAATGTCATCTGCATATGATATCATATGTATAATCTGATTTTCAATTTGAAACCCATCTTCATCTCTTTTAAAGCAATCATTTAGATCAAATAGGTAGAAATTGAAAAGATATGGGGATAACAGATCACCTTGTAGTAGACTCTGTAGGTAATAAATGGTGTCCAGATATTTGTATCTTGTTTAATGATTGTCTTATATTTTCCAAACAGCAACCCTATCATATTTATCAAAAGTTCTTTTGCCTCACATCTCTTCATTTTACTCTGTAGGTCAGTAATGCTAATCATATCATATGCTTTTTCAAGATCCAAAAATAGAGCAAACACTTTCTGTCTTTTTTTAAGCAGCTGAATTTAAATTAATGACAGCAACACAAAGAGGGCTGTCTGAGTACCACCCCCTTCTACAAATGCAAATTGCGTGTTATTTCTATAATTATTCGTTGCTGTCCAGTAATTAAATTTATTGGCTAATATTGTAGTAAATACTTTCCGTAGGCAAGACAGCAGGGCTATTGGTCTGTAATTGGTTGGTTCCTGGTTTTTCCCTTGTTTAAATATCATAGTAAAAAGAATTTTGTTCCATTTGGCCAGTATGATACTATTACTATAAAATTGATTAAATTGTCTAGTTAAATATCGAATGATTTCTATTGGTAGTATTTTGATGAGTGAATTAGGTATTGTGTCCGATCCCGGTGTTGATTTGTCTTTAAGTTTTTTGATACAGTCCTGTAGTTCTTCCATCTTAATTATCTCGTCCTGCTGAATTTCTGGTCTTGTCTTGGTTCCCATATATTTTTTACAAACATTTTTCTGATAATTCTCTGAGAATTTATTGTAGTACTTAAGCCAAACATTATATCCTACTTTGGTCTGTGTATTCCACCATGACTTTCTTTTACGAAAACTATTAATTATTTTCCAGAAGGCTCTTGAATCTTTAGCTTCTGATAATTTCTTGCTGATTTTTGAAAAGAATAATTTTTTCTTGGCTTTGATTAAATTATTATATATCTTTTTATACTTTAAATAATTCATTAGTGCTTTACCGGTATTTGTTCTTCTAAAGATTTGTAAACTCTTTTGTTTTTTAATTTTGTAGTCATAACATGTGCTATTATACCATTCACATTTAAATATTTTTCTATTTTGTTGTGTACAATTCTTATACCTATATTCCTCTAGTTTAGTTATTATATTCAGATAATTTTCTATTGGATCATTTTCTTTTTCCAAGGTTAACATCTCCCCAATCATATCATCAAATTCATTCAACAATTTTCGTTTATTATATGACGGTCTTAATTCCAGATTAATAGAATAATTCTGTTCACAATTGTATGTCTTATTACTTATTTTTTGATATGTTATTAACTCCAACTGAATTGGAAAATGATCTGCAAGGTCGTTCTCCAGAACGTTTAAATAATTACAACAGTTTATCATTTCTTCTGAACAAATTATGTAATCCACTATGGATTTCCCACTTGGGGATACAAAAGTAATTTTTGCAGGGGTATCACCGCTCATCCTACCATTTAGAATTATTAGTTGGTTATTATTAATAAAATCTAGAAGTATTTTTCCTCCTGTGTTTAACACTTTATCTTTAGATAATCTCTTATTGACTAAGTTTTCAAATGTCTGACAGAATATGGTATCTGTAACTTTACCAATACGTGCATTTAGATCACTTCCTATTATTTACAATTGAGTGAAGTTAAACCATCTATCCATAATTTTTTGCACTTCATTTAGAATTGGTTTCTTCTCTATAGAAGGTGGTATATATATTCCTATTACTCCCAAGTATGTATAATACCATCTCATTTTTATTTTATTATCTAATTTTATTATGACTGCAATAACATAATCTGTTGTATATTGTAGAAATATTTCACCTAATTTTTTCTTTATCAATAACAGAATTCCACATGATGCACGTCCAAACTTATTTTTGCGTTGAGCATTACTAATTATTATGTTATTGTCTTGTTCTAGATATTTTATTTCCATTTCACTAAATTTTATAATCCAGGTTTCTAAAAATTCAATAATTTCGTTTGATTCCAGAAATTTTCTCATCGAGGTTTTGAATAATTTTCCTCTTAATCGTTGAATATTCCAAAAAGTTATCGTCACATTATTTTTTTCTTTTTTTGAATTTTCTACCTTTTTCTCATTCAATTCATTATCTATAACTATCCAATTATCTTCACTCATTTTTCTGTATTTATTTTCCATATCTTTAGCCATTCTCCTTTTTTCCTGCATTGTTTTTAAATTTTGATTTATTTTAACTGATCTTGTAATATATTTGT
>NW_019385247.1:386273-394810 GCF_000671375.1 Centruroides sculpturatus | reverse complement strand
GGATTTTATAAAATAAAAAGCAGTTGAAACTGCATTTTTATGAATAAAAATTTGACAAACTATTTATCGTTTTATGACGAGTAAAATTTTTTCGTCGCGTTCGCGGCTTTTAAGTAATGCATAGACCTTCGAGGCGCGAGGCCCTTCAGACCGCGAGGCATAGGCTGTGGCCCACGTCGTTCATGCCTTACGCCGCCCTTGGTCATAGAAATGATGTAATTTGAATATATAATATATATAAATACGTATGTCAAGTTATATCTTTATTACTACGTAAAATATATTTAAGAGTTTACGACCACTGTGCTGGGTGATACGTTGTTGAAACAAAAAAAGTTATGCATTCCATCACGTACATAAACAGTGTCGTAATTCACCAAGTGCAAATCAGCAAATTCGTAAAATTTTTGTTTATTTTGAACAATCCGGATAATCGAAAATCCGGATAATGGAGGTCCGGATAATGGAGGTTCTACTGTAATTGGATTCTTCTTAGTCCTCTCGTTTAACATTTTATCAATTTCAAAATCCACTATACCTTTTAACTTACTGTACGAATCTGTTCTTGCTTCTAATAAATGTATTTTTTTGTACATATCTTTCAACTCTTCCTTGAACTTTAAATTTTCTTCATTCATTTTGTTGATTTCAGCTCTCATAGAACAGACTTCAAAGTTCAAACGATCAAATTTGTCTTGGATCAAATCATAGACCGATTTAAGTGAGTATTCGGGTTCAGTAATCTTTGTTGATAGATCTTCTTTTGGTTCAAAAAAGCCTTTTATTGTAGCACACTTCGAGATATCAGTAGTATTCTTGGAATGTTCCTCAATTAAGTATTCCTCTTCTGACATTTCGGTTATCTGAGTATTTTCTTCTATATCTCTTGTATGCTCTCTACATGGTCTCCCTCACCCCCTTTTTTGAATAACTACTTGACTTGGTGTTGGAAGAGATCGAGGAAGGAGTCCAGGATTTAACTCAATGCCAGCAATCATTAGTAAAATAAAAATTATTATTCGAGTTAATGAAACATTTAAACTACTTATTTCAGTTCTACACTTAATTTTGTGTTGTAAAAATGCCATGGCTAACGTCACCATAACAGCTCAGCAAAAAAGTCACCAACACCCCTGCAGGCAAAACATGCCCCCTCCGTTTTATAGTAATAGATATCATTAATATTAAATAATTCAGGATTTCTATTTTATTAGAAAAAAAAAATCATTTAAAAACTAACCATCAGGCATTGGATCTATCCAATGCTTATTTAAACCTGCTGGAATAGAATCCATTTCTGCTTCTCTCTGTTGTTGTTTTTGTTCACGACGTTCTTTTGCCAGTGCAGACTGCATCATTGCTGCCTGTGCTAAGGAACCATCTGGGTTCTGTAATAAAATATACACATTTATTTTTCAATTCTTATAATAGATAGTGATGTTTTAATCAAAATTCAGAAAACTTTACTGAAACAAACACAGTAGAATTCACTTATTGTAATGACTTTGGAACTTGCATATATTGATAACATTAAGCAAAGTAAGTAATTAAGATTACATGTAATGGAAATTTTGGTTTTATTGACTCTGGAATTAAACAGACATAACAAAAAACTTTTCCTAACCTGTTACCGGTGCGTTCTCCTTCTTCTATAAAAATCATAACCAACAAAAATTACATGCGTTCTCCTTCTTCTATAAAATCGTAACCAACAAAAATAGCTCTTTATTAATGTTTTCGAACCCCAACGACGGTTCTTCTTCAGGTATTTTTGAATCTCTGATGGAAATGCAGCTCATAAAACATCAAATTCGAAAATATGTACATTCGAATGCACGCTTCCCATTTACGTCTTTGTTTGTCATGCACAGTCCATTCCAATATGGCTATCATAAATTACTGTTCATAAGAACCTGCCATGCTACTGATAGTGCAATCTCTTCTTTATGATTGATGCATTAATTATCCTTAAGGTTAGCTAAGTATACGCTGGCCAAGTATATGCCTCCAACCACTTGATATAGAAAAGGTTCTTAAAAATATAGTTTCTTAAAAATATAGACCCCAAATTTAAGAAAGCCAGAATTATTCGCACCACATGGCACATACACCATATCAAGTGGTTGGAGGCATATACCTGGCCAGTGTATACTTAACTAACCTTAAGGATAATTAATGCATCAATCATAAAGAAGAGATTGCACTATCAGTAGCATGGCAGGTTCTTATGAACAGTAATTTATGATAGCCATATTGGAATGGACTGTGCATGACAAACAAAGACGTAAATGGGAAGCGTGCATTCGAATGTACATATTTTCGAATTTGATGTTTTACGAGCTGCATTTCCATCAGAGATTCAAAAATACCTGAAGAAGAACCGTCGTTGGGTTTCGAAAACATTAATAAAGAGCTATTTTTGTTGGTTACGATTTTATAGAAGGAGAACAACGCACATAATTTTTGTTGGTTACAATTTTTAAAGAACAAGGAGAACGCACCAGTAATAGGTTAGGAAAAGTTTTTTGTCAATATTCTCCAATGTTGAGATAAAGATGTGTATTAAACAGACATGTTAAACAATTAAAAATGTATAGCTTGAAGATATATTAATTATGATTATTATTAATATGTAAATCACTTGATGTTGATTGCTTGATATTACCTTTAACAACTAATGTACATTTGATAAAATGGCCAGGACAATAAGTATACACTTATAAAATTTACAAAAATTTCAATATGTTAAAAATGTGCTTACATCTTGTAATTTCTTTGTGTGTAGAAAGAACAAGATAGACAAAATGTAAAGATAATTTTAATATGTTGTGCTTTTTTAATGTTTTCTAAATTTTATAAGCTATTATATAAATTGAAGATAGGCTAACAATTTAAACTATTGAACTGCACACAAATAATGAATAAAATGATTAATGTTTAAAATGCTAATTGACTGATAATGATAATGAATAACAACTGCATGTCATCAGCCACATGTTGAGACTGAAATCATAAAAAACTTCAAATGCCTATCTAAACTAAAAAAAAAAAAACAATTATCAAATAAATAAAGTTTTATATGCATATTTTAAATGAACTGTTTTTAAACCTAGTAATTTTAATAACATTAAACTGATAACTGATAACCTTATCTATAACTACAATAAGCATAGTCTACTGTAATTTATTTGAGTAACAATTAAATTTATTTGTAAAAATTTGATTTGAAATTCAAACTTTATTATTTAATATTTATAATTAAATAAATTAAATACTTTCAATAAATTTTCAGATAATACAAAATTCATTTAACAATTTTTTAATTTTGATGTTAAATAAATCAAGATTTTCTTTAACATTTTACCTTCATTATTCTAACAGGACTTAAATCTTGAATATTTGCTCGTCCATGTCCTCTTAAAAACGGTGGTTCTTCTTCAACAAGCTCAATTTCTATATCTTCGTCTGAAAATATATTTTAAAATAAATATATCAAGAAATTTAGAATAATAAAAAGATTTGTTAGACAAACCATCATCTTCTTCTTTAGGTAATAATCCACTTGTTTCATCAAAATCTGGCAATTCTGATTTGTCTATGCAATTAGCAGACATCATCTAGTGAAATAAAATTTAATTAAATATTTGGTATAACTGATACTATAAATTTTTCTAATCATAAAATTTTGTTTGTATATTATTTCAAATTTGATCGTAAAATAATTCATATTATTAATTTAAATCAGTGCTGCCTACACCTTTTGATAGGTGAAGCAAACTGCATATAAGTCATAAGCAAGCATATAAGTCTACAGATGTTTTGTATACTCCAAAGAAACAAAAAGTAGGATGATTTCTATTATTTATATGTTCATGGACCAGATTTGGCTTGGAGGATGTAGTTTGAATACCACTGGTTTAGATAATCAGTTTTCAGATTCTTAAATAGAATAACTTATAAGCTAAATGATTGCCATATTAAAATCAGCATTTATTTGGCTTATAATTAAACATTGGGCTTTGAAATGTTTGTATATAGAATGACTTAATGAAAATGTGTGCACTTGAGATTGATACAAATCTTTTATTTACTTGTTTAATTTCCCACTTCTCTGGAGATGATATTCGTTGAATTCTTCTTCTGTTATCTACATCATCATCATCAGGTTTGGTTATAAGAGGTAAACTAGATGGTCTATCTGGATTTCGCAGTTTCTCATCTGAATCTTCTTCCACACTTTCTGATATTTGTCGTATGGGGTTTAGATCTTTACCAGTTTCTTGATCAACGTCCTAAAAATATATATATAATGATATAAATCTAACTGTATTCAGATCTTCATTTAAAAATAGTACTGAAACTAATTAATTAATAATATGTTAAAAATGAAAATACTTTGTTACTAATATTTTTTATCATCATTTCTAGATCTATGTAAGTAAATTTTTGCTACCTTTAAATAAATTACAGACTTACATTTACAGCATACATAAGAAGTTTAATGAGGCAGTCATCAAGAATATATTTTTATGACGTTAAAGTATTGGGTTGTCAACTATAAAATGTCCAATTTATTAAATAGCCTTTGATAATACATTATGTGAACTTACATCATTAAGTGATTCTTCATCAGAGAAACTGATGAAAAATCATCAAGAAAATCTTCATCAGTCAGACTTGAGCATGGTACAGAAGGGGTTAAATTTCTCCTGTCTTATCATCAAATTCACAATTTGTTGCAAGTGAAGCTGCAATTGCCATTCTCTGAATGACGGTGTTTCAAAAGCTGATGTGGAACCCAAATGTCTTCCCTCAAGACTTTGCCAATTTATTGCAGGGGGTTTTGTAATGCCTTCTGAGAACACTTCAAAATTTTTATTATTTCATGTTAGGATTCCACAAGAGTTCAAGAAGATCTCACTATTCATCTATATTGGGAAGCTCCACAAGGGTGATCATTGAGGCTGACATCCCCAGAACAAAATTTTGCAAATCACTAGTGACACTTCTGTTCACTCTATATTCTCAAAAACATCATTGATGTTCTTTGTAGTCTGAGTTGCATGTGACTCTTTATGGAATTCAAAAAGCATCAAGTGCCTGATGTGTATTTCTTAAATACTTATACCAGATTGAATCATGACATGAAATAACCATGCAACCAGGTAGAAAAATGCAACACTCCATCTCAATTTAGTTGTTTCCATGATACATATACAAAGTAAGGAGCACAAAGAAAAGAAGTTTCATAGTTGACAACCCAATATCAATATTAAACAGGTAAAACTTTGTCTTTAATTAATAANGTCAACTGTTATTAAATTTTATTAAACTGTTTATATGTTTTTATCTATTAAAAAACATCAGGGCTTTATTTTCAGAGTAAAGATGAGCTACTTGTGTGTGTGTGTGTAATTGCCACTTTTAAAATTATTTTCGGTTTTCTACGTTTTGTAGCTAAATAATATAATTAAATTAAGTGTAGCATTGTAATTTGCGCATGATAAACATATTCGTCTATCTCATTTTATATCTATAAATATAAGAAGTTAAGCGGCGAAGCCATTTTTCTGACGAGATTATGTCTCGGAAAGCACGATAAATACGTGCGTAAATCTTGCACTCGCGCCTGTTTGTAGAAACAATCTCAGCATTTCGTATTTTCTTTTGACACGGTTTTCAATCTCTTGACTATCTACAAGTCTGATTTATTTTCTGTTCGCATGATTTGGGCACCAAACACTCCGTGCCAAATTGCAACTCCTGTCATGAACTCCTTCATACCTCTAAGGTGTACAGCCGTTGTCAGCAGCGCGATTGTTAAGACGAGACAGAGACATACTCTCGTCAAAAATCAATTTATGTTGGATTGTGTAGTAGTTGATTATATTCGAATGTAAACTACGTTTTTCAAACTTAAATAAGAATGTTACTGTTACGTATGTCACATGTTTAATAAAAATATATTCACGACTAAATAGAATTATGTTTATCGGTAAAAGCAATTCGTAAAAAATGGAAACAAATAACAGATTTTAGATGAATATCTTTCTAGGTGTTTAGAATTCTCTGTCAAAAGAAACATTAGATAAATCTCGATTATATTTCGTTGATATACTGGTATTAGTTTACAATTTTGATTTTCGTTAAAAAACTACCTCAAATTTCATTATTGGAGGTGAAATTTGGCGCTGCCATGTTTTAAGTTATTCAATTACATACATTTACTGACATATTTCGAGTATAAAAAATGTCGCGAAATATCATTTATAAATTTTAATAGTTGAAGGTATTCACTTGTTACCTAACTAATTCGGATTGACATTGCCTACGATCGAATGACTAAAATGCTAAAACTTACGTTGAAAATATCATCAAATCAACGAGTTTTTCTTACATAAACAAAAAATGGTAATAGAAAATAAAAGAAAATAGGAAAAAATATAATAAAATTATTTATTTATAAGAAAGTTCTGTCATTTTACCGTAACGCAACGTCGTTCATTAATGCCACATGCAAAACAATAACATTGTTATTTTATGAATCGTTTTTTGAAATATTTTACAAACATATAGTTTATTTTATTCTGGTCATTAATTTTTATTTAATTTCTGCAATTATTTCCATTGAAACTCTACCTACACTCATAAATACTTAATACGCATTTTTTTAAATTCATATTTTTATTAAAAAAAATAAGAACTGAGACGAGTCTTTCTGGTATATTAAACCATTTGTATCTGGTATATTAAACTATTTGTGGACACCACTGATAGTTGGAAGGCTTTAAAAATATTTAATTAGAACATATTGTATGTTGATTTGCATATACAAATGGTTTAATATACCAGAAAGACTCCGTTCTCACACTTTTAGTAAAAAGAATTTTAAAAAATGTGTATTAAGTATTTATGTGTGTAGGTAGAGTTTCAATAGTTCGTGCCTGAACAATGGGCTAGCCACCATGCAGTGTTTTAGATTTTCTTCGTGTGTCTCTCACCTAAACAGAATCCACTTTTCACAAAGGAAGTCCTGCTATAAATTACACCAATGGTAGATCATCCATGTGTTTTGTTGCCTTACTCCATCAATCCACTGACACAATTCTTAATGCAGACATTTTAATCTTTTGTGAATAAAGTTACATTTTACCTTTGTATATATGGAAACTTTTGGGAGACTCTGTAGATTGAATTTGATTCTATATTTACCATTTCTCATAATTCACGCAAAACGTCGACGACTGCTAAAATACGATTTTTATCAAATTCCTAACAACTAACATTCTTTGTTATACCAAGTTTAATAAGTGAAAACACAGCAATGAGTAAATAATACTTATTTATCATTTGTAAAATAGTTTACCTTCATTGATAAACTTGTCTTTTGACCAGTAAAAGACAACACTTTGACTTTTACTTTTTGTCCTCTTTGAACAACATCACTTACACTAGTTACTCGTCCTTCTCTTCTAAGCTGCAAATTGATTTAAACTTTATATTAACATTAAATTTTCAAACATCAATTTCAAAAATAACTATTATTTTTATAAGGAAGGAAAATATTAAGTTTATAATATTTAATCTTTACAAATTACTTATGAAAGAAATAATATAAGGAATGAATTATAAATTTAACTTCAATTAAAAATAAGCTGTTCTTATTTCTAAAATGATATTAAATAAAACTACTTTCAAATTACAGTATAACCTATATGCATAAATGTATTCACATTTACAATTCAATATCACTTAAGATAATTGAAGACTCGTAATTACTACAATATCAAATTATTATTTTAATACAGTTTAGGCATATTTATTATCTTGTTTGAACTAAATAAAATGGTTTTTCATAATATTCATTGGAATGCTTAGTAAAAATTTTTGTTAATATGATGATGATTTATAATGTAAATTTTAAAATAATCAAATCACACACTTTTATGAAATATAAAATACCTGTGAAATGTGAACAAGACCTTCCCATCTTTTTCTCAATCCTTCTAGTTGAACAAAACATCCAAATTGCATTATGTTTGTAACTTTTCCACTGTATATCTGGAAAAAAGTGTTTTTAATTATATCTGAAATAAATTATAAATAAAGTAATAATTTAAAATAAATTACCTGACCAACCACTGGACCCAATGGTAACTGACTTTTTTTATCTTTCATATTTTCTCTTTGATCATTCTTTTCCCTTCTATCTCTAGAATGAGATCGTGATCTTGATCGACGTCGTTTTCTTGAAGGGGTTCTTGATCTGGAACGCCTCTTTTCTTTATTTGATCGGTGAGAGTGTGAATGGCTAAATAAATAATTAAATAAAATTAATCATTTATAAAGTTCTGTATTCTTATTTTAATTCATTAACAAAAATATCATTTTAGGCTGTCAATACAGATATTTTGAATTAATTAATATAATCTATAAAATTGAAAAGTTTTATTTTAATTTAATTAATGTTATTAAAATATTAATTTTCGGTTTCAAAAAATTTTAATATATATATTTATTTAAACTTAAGAAAGTAG
>NW_019385247.1:382399-385952 GCF_000671375.1 Centruroides sculpturatus | reverse complement strand
ATTTTAATATATATATTTATTTAAACTTAAATTAATATATATATAAATATATACTAAGCTTACTCTGAATTAACTAAAGAAATAAATCATAAAAATATGACACATTTTAATGATATGTTTATTTGTTTAAATTATATTTTTAAAGATTATTATTCATTTTTTTTTAATATTAAGTATAATATCTCTCTCCTAATTGTATTTCTTCACTCATTTCATTTTATTATTCAGCAGCAAATAAAACAATATCTTTACCATTGTTCATTATCTGGATTGTTTGTTTATTTACACACAAAACATCAAATTTACTATTAAAATATTTCATGAAATATGATTGAATAATATGTGCAACATTCTTTCATTCTTTAGTCATTGGATATCATCAAATTAACAAAATGTTTTATTTATTAATATATTTCTATACTATTTTTATTTATAACAAATGAAAAATCAAATGCCATAAAAATTATCAAAAGTATAAAAATATCTGAGTTTTCAATATGTAAAAATTTTTATCAGTACATAAATTTATATATTGAATGATATACTTTAACGTTTCTTTAACAAAAACATATTTGACAGGAAAATTTCAAATATGGTATATTTATAAAGAATTCAAAATGATGATGATGGAAAAAAGTTTATTCAACAAATTTTACCGGTATTTATAGATAAAACATCACATTTCTATTAGCATACAAAGAAAAAAATAAATAAATGGATAAGATTTACACTTTTTTAAACTTAGAAAAAAAACAACTAATTATCTAACTTTTATTATGCCAAAATTTATTATGCATTTATCATTAAAAATTAGCAAAAAATATATGCTTATGAAAGTAAATCATCATTTATTTATTTTGTTTCCTTTTTTTCTTTGTATACTAACAGAAAAATGTTATTTGATTTATGAATAAAATGCCATTTCTAACTTTATTTTGGGTTTTTGTTCCTATTATTCCATTTAACATTTTCTTATATATTCAACAAGATTTTCTGTAGTAATTTTTTTTCTACAATCATTATTCTATTATCAATCTCAAATACTTCAATGCTAATTAATGCATTAAAATTTGTAACAAATTTGGAATGAAATATATCATTAAAATAAAAAATATAAAAGGTAAAATTTAATTAAATTAATAAAAACTATCTATATACTTATTAAAAAATTGGCACATTTAAAATTATTAATTAAATTATTATTAAAGAATAATAATAGTTTAATTAATAAATTTTAAATTTAAGACAAATCCATAAACATTATTTTAAAACAGAAAACAGCTTTCTCAGCATCAAAATAACTTCTACAGTATACATATTTAAAATAAATCTGCCCAAAAAATTATTTTTTCAAACCTAAAATATTACTATAAAATTAAAAACATATATTCTACTACACAATTCTTTCTTATTGTATTTCAACAAATAAAAAAATTGTGTTTTTTATATCAAATTCAAATGTATTGACAGATGTTTTGGATATCTGTTTGGTCCTCTGTATTCCTTCTCTATAAAATTCTATAACAGAAAGAATTACCATAATAGTAACATTTTTCAACTGATTAACTATCTTTTTCTTTTCTTTGAATTTATAGAAAAAAAGTTCAAATAAATTTGTTTTATTCTTAACTGGCTTTACATAATCAAAAATAATCAGTAAATGTCAGTAACTTTAAAATTTTTAAATTCATCTTTATTCTTATTTCAACATTTAGGATTTTTATGCAAAAATTCACAATAAACAGAATTTAGTTATAATTTAATAATTTAAAAAAAAACTTTTATCATAATGTAAAATTTCCTCAGTTAAATTATTTCTTACTTTCTTCTATCAGGACTTCTACTTTTAGTCCTTGAACGCTTTGATCTTTTTTTCTTCTTCTTCTCTTCTTTAATGTGCCTGTTAATTAATAAATTGATTGTAAAAATTCACTGAATTCATTTCATTAAAATAATTCATAGAATATGTTTTTAAATGGTTTTTTTTTTCAGGATCATGTTCCTATATGATCCCAAAAACATATTTATTTATTTTTATTTATTGTTTTTTACAATAAATAAAAACAAGTAAGGCGGCAAAACCATATTTGGGACAAGAATATGTCTCGGAGACTCACTACTAAGTGGAATCACTTTGATGCTCAAGGCAGGTCTTGTTCTCATTCTCCAATCTTCTTTGGTATCGCTGCTTTTGGGCGCAATTGTTCAAACTTTGCCGGCCACGACCACAAGGTCGATAAATTAACCTATCCAATCTCAAAATTTCTCTCTGTTGCGTTCCGGCTCGGGTTGAATTTTTGTTGATGTGTAATGAAAATTTCCCATTTTTGAAAAAAATAATTGTGGCTATTGTATTGTCCAAAATTATTTTTTATTTTGCACAAACAATATACAGTTTAACCCAATTATAACATCATCGGATGTAACAACAACCCTAATATAACATCAAATTTTTATCAGTCCCACAATTTTACTATACTAGATAATGTTAAAAAACCCACTTGTAACGACATAAAACCATTTTAACCTCATATTTGAAGCACTCCCAAATTTACAAAATTAGATTACAAGTTTTATTTAACATAGAAGAAACTACGTGTTCAGTCCTAAGGTCAGAGTTCACTTCTTAGAATGAATGTGAGTGGTACTCTCCCCACCTGACTTTGGTGGGGTGAGGTGCCTGTTTTGCCTGTTTGTAGAAGAGGGTCGCCATTTTGTATTTTATTTTGACTCAGTTCTCATCCCCTGACTACTTACAAGTCTGGATTTTTTTGTGAGCAAATGATTTGGGCACCTAATACTCTGTGCCAACTATCAACTCTCGACATGTACTCCTTCATACCTCTATGCTGGTAACAGAAAACGACAGTACGATTTTATAAACAAGACATAGTCTTGTCAATAAACACAATGTATATATTTTATTTAATTAACCTAAAAATAACTGATAATTATCCTATACTGTTTGCATTTTCTTTTCTTTTTTCTTTTACAAGAGATTACTTAGAATTTTACCCAGTCATGTCAAAGAATGGTTAGGAGGGATTTGTGCTTCATTTGTGTTAAGATGGTCATCCAATATGTAAATCCATTTTGTCAGTTTGTTACCTTATATAAACTTTTAATGTTTCATTTTACAGCTAGTATACTTTTTACAAATTTATTGTAATTTTTTCAAAAGACATTACTTATTTTATTATAACAATCATAAGTTCACGTTTTTTTATACTTTATATATTATTGATTCTAAGAGTTTTCCAGTTTTTTGTATTCAGCACATATTTTTCCAGTTTCTTTAACACAGAACAACTGTAATGTGTTAATTAATATTAATTTTAAGTATTCTTCTTGAACCACTGATGGGGTTTCATTATTAGTCTCAAAAATATAAAATATTGTTAATTTAAATTTACATTTATACATACAGGGTGTCCAGAGTAAGACTGACATATTTTAAATCACTGCCAAAATTCAGTGTATAAAGATAAATGTATGGACTTATCCCAAGATAACTCGGGCAAGTTCCATAGCATTACATAAAACCCGGGCCTTT
>NW_019385247.1:379419-382308 GCF_000671375.1 Centruroides sculpturatus | reverse complement strand
GCTTAATTGTTTTTTAATGTGATTTTTTTATCAAATTTAGTTAATTGTTCTAAAGTTGTAGTGCACGCATTTTACTTCGGTAAAGTTATTTAAAGCTAGTTTCTGATGTCAAAAACGACCTCCAACAGTTTTTTAATTTTTTTAATTAATATATTTCATTATATATAAGTTTAATTAAATCAGGGGGTTGGAAATCACAATAAAAATTTTAATTTTTTTAAAATATTTAAAACTACAGTAGAACCCCTCTAATCTGTCACCTATGGGACTGGGGGTATGGTCGGAACGCAAAAAAGGTCGGATTATCAGAAAAAAGTAAAATAAACAATCTTCTCCTTTGTCTAGTCTTTGTAGCACTGCTAATTTTTCATTTAATGAAAGAGTAACGTGTTTACGTTTCACTCCTGACATGTTGAAAACACACACAAAACTGTACAGTACATGTACACACAATGTAAAACATATAGGCCTACTGTAATAAACACAGAAAAACGCCACGGACGGTAAGTCACCAACGATCGGGACAAGTTTCTCGACTCCGACCACGGTCGGATTAACCGGAGTGACAGACTAGAGGGGTTCTACTGTATACTGCCAGCTAATATTCACCCTACTTTAAACCCTTGTCCTCCCGAGACGTCTATGAGAATGTCCTGGGAAATCCCACACCAGATGTAAACACAATGACTCATCAGTGTCAAATTTCGCAGAAAGGTGAGACAATGGAAAATAAAGTTTGAAACTTTTTCTTCAAAATTAACGCATTTCTTTTGTTTTTTTTTTCAGTTTTAAATATTTTTTATGTTTAATTACATTAATATCAAAAATTGGAAAGTCGCAAAGGAGTTAATGCATTGCATGAGAAAGAGCAATTGTATAAGTTTTCCCTAAAATTTATTGAACCACATAGAGTAATTAGTTATGGTGTTGAAGGCATGATTGTCAAAATGGTTTTCACTCAAGAGAAAGCACAAACTGTATGATGATACGCCGAGACAAATTCAGTAGTGCAAGTGCAGCAAAACTCTTGTTGTGTGTTTAGAATGGATCTTCCATATGAAACACCATCAAAATATGGAAGGAAAAGTTCCTGTTCCTGGAAAGTGTCCAATTTTAAAAGGTCAAGGAAGTGATCAGAGAGGCTTTCCAATGAACTCTAAGGAAGTTCATTCATCATGCAGTTTGGCAATTTGGAATTCCCTTCTCAACTGTTCATGATGTGATGCATCACAAACTACACTATTCTCTATGCAAAAGGAGGGGCAACCTTTTTGAAGTGGAGCATTAGCGAAGCTTCTTCTATGAGGCTTACAGAATTGTGTTTGTTCTCAAAATCCATTCAATCGATTTTGATTAAACTTTGTTATTTTCTGTTAATTGTGATGAAAAATCCAAAAATATAATAAAAAATGGGGCCCAGGACTTCATTTTCAAGATATAAGGTTGTTTCATGAGTGTGCATGACAAAGTGATATTGTGCGATATCCCAAGATCTATACGGCTTATAGAATTGAGTTCATTGTCAAAATTTGATGATATGATTTTAATAAACTTTGCCATTTTCTATTGATCATGATAAAGAATCTAGAAATGTAATAAATGTAAATGTAGAAAATAGGTGCCCATGATTTCGTTTTTGATATTAAGTGGGTCAAAGTGACAATGTTTATGTTCCTTGAGCATGCCTAACAGAATTTAGAAGCGGAATAAAAAAACTTTGCATTCACCTAACAGTAAATAGACACAAAAAACAAACAAAACATAGGAACAAAGCAATTGGCGTTGATTGCTTTAGTTTTGGTTTTATTCATTTATAGCAATGCAATATCCCTGGCAATATGCCGAGACAAAATACCACTCGGGAGGACTTTTATGGAAAAATGGTCCCATTTAGGTGTTACTAACATCAATAAAACTTGGAATACTCCACATAGCCAACCCGTTTGCCACATGCAAACTCACAACCAACTACCAGTGTTCAGCAGTTTTATCCACTTAGCCACTGGTGGGTATTGGCATCCATTGCTTTGTTCTTGGATCGCCTCTCCATGTCAATAAGTGCAAGGATCATCTCTGTGCCAGCCAGTACATCGACCAACTCTTCCTTGGCTGGCAGGGTGTGAGGATTGCTTCTCCCATGACCAGTGGGTGCAAAGATGTCTCTTTCATGGCAGCAAGTGCAAAATTTGTCTGTCTGCAACTGTCAGGTATAAGGGTCACCTTTTCTGTGTCTAACAAGTGCAAGGATCACTTGTTTCTTTTCTGCTCCACCTCAATTTTATCACAATACAACAAAGTCACGTGATGTCCTAGTATAATTTTATGTAAAAAGGTGTAAAGGTAGAAGTGTACTGATGTTTGCAATAAAACTTGGTGAGTTTGTCTTCAAATTCATATACAGTATCTACCTTAATTTTATTGTAATTCTTACCTAATTTTACTTATAACCTTTAAAAATGTGTCAGTCTCAATCCAAATACCCTATACTGTACATAACTTTATTTATTCTGCTTACTTTGGCTTTGGAGCAAAAGATTCTAATTCTGCAAATACATCTGCTACAATTTTTTCATCTTCATCATTTAAACTAGTCTGCAATAAAAAAATTATTAATACAATTTAAAATACATTATTAAAACAAAAGTTCAAACTGATAGAATAGTAAAAGTGACCTATTAAAAAAATCTTTTTTTGTTTTCAATTTTACTATATATATATATATATATACAGTCCACCCCCCTATAACACTGTTGATAATTCCGTTTTATATGAATTCCATGTTGTACGAGTCACTTAGATTTTACAAATACATGAGCCATTTACAGCCCGGCACACGTATTTGTAAAATCTAAGTGACTCGTACAACATGGAATTCATATAAAACGGAAT
>NW_019385247.1:372730-379211 GCF_000671375.1 Centruroides sculpturatus | reverse complement strand
ATTTTAATATATATATTTATTTAAACTTAAATTAATATATATATAAATATATACTAAGCTTACTCTGAATTAACTAAAGAAATAAATCATAAAAATATGACACATTTTAATGATATGTTTATTTGTTTAAATTATATTTTTAAAGATTATTATTCATTTTTTTTTAATATTAAGTATAATATCTCTCTCCTAATTGTATTTCTTCACTCATTTCATTTTATTATTCAGCAGCAAATAAAACAATATCTTTACCATTGTTCATTATCTGGATTGTTTGTTTATTTACACACAAAACATCAAATTTACTATTAAAATATTTCATGAAATATGATTGAATAATATGTGCAACATTCTTTCATTCTTTAGTCATTGGATATCATCAAATTAACAAAATGTTTTATTTATTAATATATTTCTATACTATTTTTATTTATAACAAATGAAAAATCAAATGCCATAAAAATTATCAAAAGTATAAAAATATCTGAGTTTTCAAAATGTAAAAATTTTTATCAGTACATAAATTTATATATTGAATGATATACTTTAACGTTTCTTTAACAAAAACATATTTGACAGGAAAATTTTAAATATGGTATATTTATAAAGAATTCAAAATGATGATGATGGAAAAAAGTTTATTCAACAAATTTTACCGGTATTTATAGATAAAACATCACATTTCTATTAGCATACAAAGAAAAAAATAAATAAATGGATAAGATTTACACTTTTTTAAACTTAGAAAAAAAACAACTAATTATCTAACTTTTATTATGCCAAAATTTATTATGCATTTATCATTAAAAATTAGCAAAAAATATATGCTTATGAAAGTAAATCATCATTTATTTATTTTGTTTCCTTTTTTTCTTTGTATACTAACAGAAAAATGTTATTTGATTTATGAATAAAACGCCATTTCTAACTTTATTTTGGGTTTTTGTTCCTATTATTCCATTTAACATTTTTTTTTTTTTTTTTTTTTTTCTTGTGAAAAATTTTTGATTTAAATTTTTATGTTCTATTCATGGAACATTTACATTCCATTTTAGTTTTCAACCTGAAGATGGCCTATTAATTAGGCTGAAAACATTTGTTGTTTAAAATAATGTTTATTTCTCGGCAAAAAAGGTGTTTTGTTTCTCTTTAATTGCAGATATATATAATTTATATATGTGCAATTCTTTAACCATCAAAATAAATCAAATAAAAGTATGTTAACTTAGTAACAAACCCAAAACCAGAATTCTTTAAATAAGTCAGCTTATATAATAATTACATAATAATAAATATAATAAGTTTGCACTTCATGCTGATGTATACTATTACTATAATATTTTCAAGCTCCCACAAATTTGGATAACAGCTTTCAAACAACTTAACCCAAGATATTAATACTCCTTTGTTGCTCATATGCTTATTTTGCCTTGGTATGCACTACATGCATAAACTAAGCTCTTTTATAGCCATTTCTCACTATGATATTTATTTATTATCATTGTTATCTACACACTATGACGTAAGAACCTTTAAATAACATACGAAAATGATAATCAATTGAACCATTGGAAATATCGTTTGAAATATTCAATATTGAAATTTGTAAAACCGTCAAAATATCGTTCGAAAAGCTTAAACTATCGTATTCTATGTACCACCTGATAATGGTAATTTTACACTACTGAAAGTGCTAGTGGATAAGACCTTTCTCCAAAAGTTGGATAAATTTCCATATCTGGAACTCCACTCCTGTAACACCACTGCACATAAGTGTTATAGTAATAATAATAAATACAAATATGTGTAATTAGTTTGACTGTTCTTTCCTATTGATTAATTTTTTGATTATCAAAGATAAAGAAGTAACTTTAAGACAGAATGGAACTAGCAATTAACTGATTTCTTTCCTTAACATTAACAATAAAGCTATCCAATTATTGTAAAATGCCAATTTTCATTAAATTTTTTTACCACTTCACAAAATAATTTATTTTTTGTGAATTTCATTAGGTTTCATTTGAATTCCATTGGACTATTAAAAATTTCTGTAATAACAGGTATTTATATTGATCAAAAAATTGTAGAGTATCACTATTCTATGGACTGATGACTGAGAAACATTGGTTTAGCATATTGAAAATATTTACATTAATAAACAAGTCATAAAATCCAATGACTACATGACTATAATTGATATAAACCTCTATCTATAAAAGTTTTTTATATTTGTTTCCATTTATCTACAGATTTTTATCATAAGTATATTAAATACCTAAAAACTGAGTTCTTTTGGCTATAATTTTATTAAGCTTTAATTATCAAAACTTAAGTACTTTGATCTAAAGACAGACACTTAGCCTATCTTCTTGTGAGAACCCAGGCTATCATTTTTGTACTTTCAACAATCTTAATTATTTAATATTTGTTCAAAAAGTAAAATTATTTTATTTAAACCTGAACTGACAAATACAACAGAGGAAACTTGTAAGATTTTCCAACTGATAGCATTTCTTTCATAAATGACAAATGACATCTTTTTGAATTGTGCTCATCTCCACTGTGCTCCCCCACCAATCTTCTCAACTTCAAAGTGGCTAAGGTTCTACCGGACCTTAGCCACTCCAAACTAGAGAACAATTGACTGGAATCCATTGTGGATATTAATATTTCAAATTTTTGGATTCAAGGCTCATCATAAACAAGTGAGAGACTTTCCTTCCTCTCTTCAGGACATCCAAGATGGCCAGTTCAAACATCCTAGATTCAAGTGTTTATTGACTCGCAGACACAGCTGTAAACACATTCTCTCTCTCATATATGCATGCATAAAAGTTTAGACTCTCCCTCTATTTCTATTTTCTCTGTACATTTTTATTCACTTGAAAAATAAATATGTTGTTGTTTTATGATTTAATGCAAAGTGAAATACATTATTTCCAGTGTACTCTCTCTCAACTCTTTCCTCTGCCCTGGGCCCATTCATTCCCTCATACATGAACACTCACGCAATAATTATTCAGAAGATTCCTGTGTGCCTGAAATCATGAGTGGTGTCAGTTCTGACTTCGGCACTGCCGATATAGCCATCCCAGTGCTAACTTAAGTCACGTTTTATTATTAATTAAATTTATTTTAGAATTAACTTAAACAAAATAATATGATAACTTCCCAGTTTTAGACTAAATTATTATTTATAACATTAAAGCTCATTTATATAAAATGAAGTTAAATGTAAACATAAAATACAATTCATGAAAGTATTTACATTTAATTTAAAATATGATTTTTTAAAACTCACCTGTATATTAGGATCATTTGGCAAGCAAAGAAAAGGATATTTTTCCTTCTTAATTTCAAGTTCTGTTTTTTCTACTTTTTTAGAACTTTCTTTACTTAACTCTTCTTCTAATTTTGATTTTATTCTTTTAGGCTTCATGTGTTGTATTATTCGAAGAAGATTTGAAATAAAAGAATCCTAAAAATTTTAATTTAACATTTATATAAAATATTCTATAAATAATTTTGTATAACAATATATAAACAATAAAACAAAACCAACAGCTTAGATTTAACAAACTACACAAAACCAGTACAACTGCTCTTTATAATGTGTTTTTATTAATGTACCTTAAAAAAGTTCAAATATTATAAATATTTTAAAAAAAAAATTATATCTCATATTAATAAAAGATTTTAACTTAATAAATGTTATCTGCCAATCTTTTCTAACATTGATAATTTTGAGAGGAAGTTTCTTCTTCATATACATAACTTTTCAATTTTAACTGTGTTACTGATTTTTAAACTAGAAAAATAAATTTCTTGGATATGACATTTTAACAAAATATCATATCCAAGAAATGCATATATAAATCATAACTTCAGTTCTGATCATATTCCCCTATCTTTAGCAATATCATTGAACCATAACTAAGTAGCAAAAATATTTAAATTAAACATCACATTTGATTAGAAAAGACTGATACCAAATTTCTTTTATTTATTACATTAGAATTGATCATTTCTGTATAATACATCCAGAGTGGAAACTTCCTATATCTTCTCTGACTGCATTTACTTTTAGACTCAACTGATCATGATCCATTGTCCAATCACATGAAAGAGCAACTGGCAAGCACAGTAAAAAGCAAACAAGATATTTTTTATGGATTTGTTCAAGTTATTTAATATGATAATAGTCATCCAGTGTCTATAGATTTTACTCATTGTATTCAAAATAAATAAAAAAAGTTTCTCTAATTACTTTGGTATTTCAAATACATCTGACTTTGATTCTTGGAAGAGTGTTATCAGAGCAGACATTGCTTCAACAACTAAAAATTTATTACACAATTCATCAGATGACGATAACAATGTTGAGAAAAACTACAAAAATTCAAGAGCTATGCAGAGTATATAATATGATAAGACTTCTGATCAATTTAAGGCTCATTTTAAATTAACTTGAAACTAGTTTGAATTACTTCTTGGCAAATGATCAAATGATTTAAATTAAAATTTATATCAAAACAGCTAAATTCCATTCCATTATAATAAAAAGCTATCAATACTAACTTTCCTTTCATTCAGGTATTTGTCACCTGGCTCTAAAGAAAACAAATACCCATTTCACTTGTCAGAACAAATGTTTGAAAAATATTTCATGATATCCAAAACTATGTGAACAAATGGAATTACATTAAAGGACACAATATTTTCACAGAACAAAAATAACTCCACATCCTCACTCCAAAGAATATGAGAATCAAGTGTGCTCAGAGTAATAGTTGCATACAAAAGTAACAACAAGAGGCAAATTCAGATTGCTAAAGTAAAATATCTGAACAGCTCTTTACCTCAGATTATGCTCAGAGCATAAAAGTAAATCAGCCTACACTACAGATTATAAAGTCATATGATAAATTTAAGCCAATCAGAATGCAAGGCTAAACTAAATTCAGTTAGAAGGCTATTGCAATCAACACTTTTATGACATTATTACTGGAGAATGCGTTTTTATTAATTTACTTTTAATAATAATTAATAACTGATATGCAATAACATATTTTTTATTAATGTATTTCCATTGTTTTATGTACTTTATTCTTTAAAATATATTACACTTGCCAATATTTAATATAATCAAAAGTCACAATTATTTACTTTAAAACTTTGGCAACATAATTAAAAAAAAGTTCATAAGTAATTTTTTAAGATTACAAAAAATACTATTGTAGATTATTTTTCTTTTATACTTTATGTATTTTGTTTTCTCTATTTCCAAATTGTACAATACATTTAATATAAATTTTAGAACCAAATCATAAAGATAATTATATCATTTATTATTCACAAAAACAACATAGGGAAACAGAATGGCAGACACAGTGTATTCAGCATAACATAGTCTAATGTTAATTTGTGTTTTGTTTTGATCAATTTGGCTAATATAAACTCTAATTTGAAAGCCAAATTAGCTAAATAGTTACATACAGAAAGTAGATTGAAGGAATCATGAGCATGCCCTATTTTATGACTTTTACAAGCTCTGTTTCTTAATTTATTCAATAGGCAATTTTAAAATTAAACACACACTTAAAAGAAGAAAAATATCATTACTTACTGAAAATTCTGCTCCATTTTTTACAAGAGCTTCTTTAAATTTATCAAAAGAATCATTTTTGTCAGCTAACGCAATAATGAACTCAGCTATAAAATAAAATTTTCAAAGTCACTTTCAAAATTCAATTATTTTTATTCTAATAATTCTGAATTTCAATTATAACTATTACATTCATATCACATACAGTATATTTAATGTATAAATTTAAATATATATATATATATATTTCCTTAAAAATCATTTCTTTTCATTGCAAACTCAAAGGAAAAAAAAACAAAAATTTAAAAATCTTTTATGCAAAACTAATTTCATCATTAAAATAAATTAATAATGTATAGTAATTATAAAAATTATTATTTCAAAATAATACAACCTCAAGATGAAAATATCAGACCTCTCCAATTGAAATGTAACATACTACTTTTTAGGTCCAAATACACTAAGTGAAAACCAGGGCTGTGGAGTCACGTAAAAATCTACCGACTCCAAATCTAACTTTTCCTTACCATCCGACTCCAACCAGGGGCGGATTTGTTACCGAAAGAAACCCGGAAATGTTGATGTTATCATGTGACCTCAGAATAAAATATTCAATAAATAGAGTTGTAATAAAGATAGAGCATAGAAACTTTTTATTCCAAAGCTAAAAGACTTCTCTAAGTAATATATAAATATGTATTCGATAATTTTTACTTTTCCGGCTGTTATATATAACAGAGGAAAAGTGTAGCACTCGGTCAAAAAATGACCCCTCCCAAATTTTTACAGTTTTGGACTTGGGACACCTTGAAATTTCAAGATATGCAAAAGATTCGAGGTTTTTTCTATGTGTGGGGATGTTAGACTGTGTGAGGG
>NW_019385247.1:358827-372204 GCF_000671375.1 Centruroides sculpturatus | reverse complement strand
AAAAAAAACTTGGAGGATCAAATTTGACACGATTCCAATACTTTTCCGTTTTATATACATACCAAGTTGGTAAGTAAAAAGGAGTCGGAGTCGGTGGATTTTTTGACGACTCCGACTCCAACTCCGGCTAAAACACCAAAACTCCGACTCCACAGCCCTGGTGAAAACAAGTAAAAATGAATATAATAATACACAACGATTCACTAATGTCTATAGATTTATTCAATATTTCAAAGAATTGCTTGTTGCATGTTTCATTAAAAAAAGTAAAATAAAATAAAAAGTAAAAATAAATTAAAGACAAAATTATTAGACCACCCTAAGGTAAGGACATAATTATTAGACAATCTTATCTAAAATCTGGTTGGACCTCCTTTTGTTTCCAAAACAGCATTGATCCATAATGGCATTTGTGAATTAAATTTTGGCACACCTCAGGAGATATTTCAGACCAAAATTGTTGAATTGCATTTTTCAATTCTTCTTTAGTACCAAGGTAGCCTTTTCTGATTGTTTTCTTCACAACAGTCCATATGTTTTCAATTGGTTCTTCAACTGTATAAAGTAAATTATTGCTTAAAATGTCACTGAATGCCACACCAATCATTGTTCCATTGCAGACGCGCATTTTTTCTACACCATATGATGATATGCATACCTTCACAGATAATGGAAATTTCACAGCCTTCTGGAGACATTCATTTTTAAAGTTCTCTTCAGGTTGTTGCCAAACTTTAGTTCCCACATTGTCACCATATCCTAGGCAAATACAATTCTGGTCAGAGAATGTAACTTGGTTCCAGTCATTGGTGGTCTAATATTTGTGTTCATTTGCCCAGGCCAACTGGCATTTTTCTCATCATGATGTTAAAAAAGGCTTAGTTTTTGTTTTACATGAGGAATAGCTAGATTTTTTGGATTCAGGTACCCAGATTTAGACTAGCTGAAGCTAATCAGACCCTATATCCAATCTAAGACTCGACAAGTCATGGGTTGAGGATTGTGAAGTTGAATGAAGTTGTTTTGGTTATTGAAATGTAGCTATCACATGGTCCTGACTGTTTGTGTAGGTGTGTTACCCAGAAGTTACATCTAAACAATTCCAACTGGACACTTGGTCACTAACTTGCCAGGTTCCTTCCATACAGAGAGGAAGTGTGACACAGTTGTAGTATTTTTTTCTTTGTCTTGTTCAAATGTTGCTGGATAAGTTTTAGACTTGGTAAGTGCTTATTATTTTCTTTATCCTATCTTTATGGTTAAAATATACAAATAAAACATACAAATTTTGATTTGTAAACTTTAATCCTATTGATTGGCTCTTAATTGAATGATTACAGACTTCAAAACAGAAAATGACTTCCAAATAAGTGAGAACAGTAATGCCCAGCAAGGAAAAAGTGACTAAACAGTGACTGAAATAAAATTAGTTGGCCACAATGATATACATTATTGTAATAAGTCAAGTCCAAATGTTATTTTATGTTTATGGATTTTGTTTCACTTGACATTATAATTTCGTTTGAGAACATTTTCTTTTGTTTAAAAAGGACAATAACTTATTTTCATTATTAACTAATAGTAATTACAAATAAAGCAATTATACTTTGCAATTATGACCAGAAAATACCACAAATCATGCTTCTGGCTATTGGCGCTGTTTGCCACAGCAGCATAATTTAGAACTAATGCTTGCACAGGGGGTAGACATTCATGCGCATTTCTTGCATGTTTGCTTTAGCATAAACATTATTGCAATTGTAAATTCTGGTCCAAAAAGTTTGTTTTTGCATGTTTTTTCCTCTTCTCACATTTGCATAAATGCAACCTTACAGCAAAAACTCATTTAGACTTTAGTCACTGGCAAAACTGGAACTTGGGAATTTCCAGTTTTGTTTTCAAGTGCATCATATCCAAGTCAGTTGACCGAAATTAGAGAAAGGGATTATTAATTATCCTTTAATATATCTGTATATTTTGATCTGTTCTTTACTCGGTTTCTTTGTTTTTTGTAGAACATAACCATAAGCTAATAAGAACCAAGTTGGTCAGCCAGTTTGGTAATTAAGCACGGGAGGCATCTATTAGAAGATATATAACATGTCTCTCGTAAAAAAAATTGAAAGAAAAAATTCACCTATATATTTACTGTTCTTTCTAATGAGTAATTAAAATTTTACAAATTAAAATTTTTAATTGGTTAAAACTGTTAATTAGAAAAAGTTTTCAGAGTCACAGAATTATTAAAGTTTAAAACAAGACATTTCATTAAATAAAAAAAACTAGAGACAGAATGTATAACTTTTCCAGCGAAAACACAACAACGTAATAGAACAAATTTAAAATTAGTCTGCAATGAGATTTTGTTTAAAAACAATTTTTATACTATTAATTACAAAACTGCAAATAGTTTAATCTTGAGAGTAGAGACAAGTTTTATATAAAATTATAAATGCTAATGAGAAATCTTCATGAAGTCTGATTCCATTTGAGCTGACATGTGATCTCTTTCTATCTATCCACTCCTCAATCTATAACCACCAAAATTTAATAGCATCAATGTCCTTTATACACCTGAGGCCTGATATTATGTTATAAATAAAAATAATATTTGCAACACTATNAAATGTTTTAAATACTTCTTATTTATTTTAAAATTGTTTATAAATAAAAATAAAGAATTGTTAATATTCATGGCAATATTCCCTGTATAAAAGTGAGTCAGTCAGTTTTTAAAGGTCAGCAAATGAGTTTTAAAAAAATAAAAGGAAAATTTTGATAGGAAAATGAAGTTGAAAGAACTTTCAGCAGTGAAAGTGAAGTAGAAAAGAAGTTAAAGCAAAAAATAATAATATTTTTCTCACTCTTTTGTGTTACAGATTGATTAATGTAGTCATTATTAAGAACATTAATAATAGCCAATAAAAATTAATTACAATATACTAAAGACATCAAATGTGTGGGACTATTTCACAGAATGTGTAAGAAACCAAGTCCGAGTGTTATTTTTTAGTTATTTTTATTTTTGCTTTTATTCTATTTTTGTTTGGGGCTTATGTTTTGTTAGGACAAATTACTTTATCAGGTTGTTCAATAAGTTTTGTTGTTCGATAAGAGGTTGCGCTATTAGGATCGTCACTTTATTTCTCTATAAATAGTACTACTATTTCATAAACACGTGCCAAGTTTCAAGTAGATCCATCAACTCATTGTATATTTGCAGCTGTTCAAAGTTGACGTGTCACTGTATTTTTCCTCACCACTCACCTTAGAAACTTAAAAATAGAAGAGAAACCAACTCACTGACGAGAGAAAAGCGCTTTAGATAAAACTCGCACACACTTGCGCTCCTGAGCAGAAAAAAGTAAGTCCTCACCAAGAAAGGGGGAGACCCCACAAGCACAAACTTAGGAACTTGCTAAACCTTACAGAATAAAACATCCCGAAAATTGTCAAAAAGAATAATGTAAAAGGTTAGTGAGTATTGTCAGAAAATAGAATGCCAGGCAAACAAGAAAAGTTTATTATTAGCAAATAAGTATGTAAATGAGAGGAGTGATCTCACTCAGAATTGTGACATCACCTCACAGTATAAAGACCGAACCTCAAGTGAAGATGATCAAGGTGAGCTTCTGTTAGTAACGAGCGTGGTGAGCTTCTGTTAGTAACGAGCGTGGTGAGCTTCGTATCAACAAATGAGAGAGAGGTGTCCGATAGGATAAAGTAATTCCAAGGCGATTTTGAAGTTATTCGATTTGTGGATCGAAGATTAGAGAAAGTCTTGAGAATTGAGGAAAAAGGTTCCTAGTATATTAAGGTGATGATTAGGACCTTTAATTCATAAGAATTATTGTACATAAGTTAAGTCTTTGAATTTTTTGTAGAATTCCAAAGGGGAATAGAGTTAAGTTAGAACATAGATTGATTTGAGTTTTGTCAGGTTGATTCTTATTGATTTACGTTGAATAAATTGTCATTTGATTTTTACTAAATTTTGTATATAGTTATTACTAGAATTTTTATTAAATATTGGATTGTTTTTGAATAACTTTGTCATTATTTAATTCGGTGCACGCTGAAAGTCCAGGCCAGGCACATTAACGCGAATCCGCGTAAAGTACCCGTTAGGTAACAGCTATTTCCGGCACACAGTCGTGTCAATAATTGTTGGAAAAGTCGGAAAAATAATATAGTACTTTACAAATGTGTGAATATAAAAAATAGTAGTAAATGCAATAAATTTTCAACAACAATATACAACAAAAATGGAAATAATTCAGCAATGATTAAACATTTAAAACCAAACATGGAATTACTTTATCTACAAGACCAGGACAATAGCCAAATTATTTAAAACTCTTAACAATTTCGTCATTAGTCTATCTTTAGATCAAATTGTTGTGGAAATGGCCACTGTTGATAATGTATCAATTAGAGCAACCATAAAATCTAGCTTTATTTGTGAAAGTTTAACAAAATGAGGTTATAAACTTCCTAAAGCTAAAAGAGCTGTTAAGAGGTTATTCAATAAGTTTTATGAAAAAAATAAGACTGAAATGATAGAGTTTTTAGAAAAAAAATTAAAAGAAAATCAAAGATTTAGGCATTATACTTGATAAATGGACAAGTGCAAAAATGCAAAAATGTATAAATATTAATGTGTGTGGAATTGGCAATGAAATGCTTAATCTGGGTTTAGTTAGAATTTTAAATTTGTGTACAGCTCCACACAGCTAATATAAACAGTAGAGCACCATTTAAGCACATTTAATATAAATTTAAAAAACATATAGTTGGAATAACCAGCAATAATGCATGCGTAATGATCAAATTTCGACAAGATTTTCCTAATATTTATGGGTGTTTAAATCACACTATACACACAGCCATTTGCGACATACTCTATAAAAAGAAAAATATTTCCAACATACATAATCACGACAATTTTGATTATGTTAAAGAAGATTATTTTTCTGACAAGAGCAATGATGAAGCTAAAAATGCAGAAGTTGAATTAACAAATGTAGACAGTTTAGTAGATAATGCAAAAAGTATTCATATTATTGTTAAATATTTTTAAAATTCTACCATGCAAAATAATCTTTTACAGGATATTATCAAAAGTGTTTTAGGAAATAAACTGGACATAAATAAACTTAGACATAAAAATGAATTGGAATTCATTGCTCCAGATGGTTTTAACATTTTTAAGAATATCTGACATTATTAAAGATGTTCTTGAAGATATTGGAAATATACATTTAATAGAAAATATTAATACCAAACTATTATACAAATTGGCAAATACTTTAAAAAAATATTAAATTAACGACTGAAGCTCTTAGCAGAGATAATGCAAATCTAACAACTGTTCAATTAGCAATTAATTTTATGATTGCAAAATTAAGAGAACTAACTAGTAACGTGAGTGGAGAGTTATTAACAGCAATGGAAATTCAAATAAATAAATGCAGGAACCAAGAATTAGAAGAGCTGTTAAACTGTCTCATAAATGTTACTAACTCTTCAAAGAAAATACTAAATTTTACAACAGATCTAATGAAAAAAATTGTTTGATGGTAAACATAGCAAAAATGATGGAGAGCATTCATCTGAATCCAAACATACTGCACATGAATATACCATGCCAACAATGGAAGAACTAAATCAAATATTATAAACCACAAAGTGCCCAATATAAATTTGCATATCTGAAAAACGAATTTGNAAAAAAGAAAATTAAATATGTAGTTTTTAAAATCACTGATATAGTTTAAATATGGCTCTGGGGGGTCGCCAGAATTTTTTAACTTGTAAAGGGGTCACGTATTCAACAAGGTTGAAAAACACTGCATTAGTAAAGCAAAATTCATTTTACATTCAATATAATTGGTAACCTAGATAATGTAACAATTTTAAGAAAACAAAGCACCCCTTACAGTTTATGAAAAACCAAATAGATACACAAATTCTCTTAATTCGAGTAATTAGATCAGATTCTAATATGAAAATGTAAAATCTGGACAGCTTTTTAAAATATGTATATGATTCTGGTTTGAAGTCTCTCTAAGAAACTTCAAATACATGTTCATACTGTATAACTGGCTCAAAATGACTGCATACAAATCAATCTTACTGAAGTGTTGCTTTTGTAAACTGCAAAACATTAATAACATTTGAAATGGAATTTGGTTGATCCCCTTTTAAGATTAAATCTTATTGAATTTTGAAAACAATTAATTGCTGTTGCTTTTTACATCAAATGAACATTTTCTCAAATCAACCCAGAACTGCAAGAATTTAAGTAGATTTATAACTATTACAATTATTTCTCAGTATACACACTGTTCTGTAATATTTTAAGCTTTTTGTCAACAAATTCCAAGAGAATATTTTCTGTTGCAGCTAACTTTTGTATAAAAATTTGTTCTAAACTATTAGACAAATTATTAAATGCATTAGTTTTTTAGAGTTTTATTTTTTGAGGAAAAAATAATTTTTATTAAATTTATGCATTAGAAATAGGGTTCATTTTCATAAAATTTATTGGAAAATGTAATTTACTTTTTATTCAATAAATACTTATTCATATATACTGTACACTTGTTATTTTTTTTAACACCACTTCTTCTCGAACCCAGATTCAGAACCGAAAAGTAATCAAGGATCCAACTTGGACTCATTGAGTCCTAAAAGATTAGGTCTTCCCAAACACTAAGTTTAGTCCATTAATTTCAAATGCCCTCACACTGTTTTTGCAGAAATAATGATATTATATTTCCTCTATTCATTTGATGTTTCTTGAGCTGAGCTGATTCTCATTGTTTTATAAATTACACATAATACCTTCTATCTTGTCTTTGTTGTTTTCTTTGGTCTACCAGGTTTTTTCTTGTTCTTCACACTTCCTGTAACTTTAAATTTGTTGAGTGCATATTGCACAGCTGTTTTACTAATCTTAAGCTGTTCAGCTATTTTTCTTTGAGACTTTTGTTCATTATGTAATGTTATTATTCTCCTCTTAATATCATCTGAAAGCATCTTTCCATGGGCCTTATTTATGATCTTTATGATAACAACTAATCAGAAAATATTAGATATTCTTTATGCAAATTATTTTGTATGTTCATTTACATGCTTATTCTCTACAGTTTTAACTGTACTATTTATTTTCATAACTCATTATTTATTTTTATTTTTCATAATTTTCATAACTCAAATTTCCTGTAGTGCTCTAATGATTTTGTCCTTAGTATTGAATGGTGTAATACTTTTGTACTTTATTGCAAAAGTTTGTTGATATTTTATGATACATGTAATAATCCTCTCATTCATATATTAAATAATCTCCAATAGATATTAGCACATGAATACATATTATTATATTCATTTCTACTTGTTTTCACTTAGTGTATTCAGGCTTAAAAAGTTGTGTGTTACATTTCAATTGGGGTGGTCTAATACTTTTGTCATGGAGTTGTTTATAACATATCCATTAATTTGTGTGTATCAAATAATAACAACTTTGATAAATTAATAAAAATAATCTATATTTATATGAGAGATTACTTTTAACATGAATTAATTTCATTAAATTAAGTGTAATATTATGAAATATTTTTATTNAATAATAACAACTTTGATAAATTAATAAAAATAATCTATATTTATATGAGAGATTACTTTTAACATGAATTAATTTCATTAAATTAAGTGTAATATTATGAAATATTTTTATTAACACTATTAACTAAATAATTAACACATAATGTAATATTTTTTGGTGCTATTTAAACAAAATTATAGAAAGAAATGATAGGTGGTCAAATTTCATAATTTGATTATTTTCATCTACATGGCAGATTTTAGACTAAAAATATGCTAATTTATAATTAGCTTAATTCTAATCCAAAAATAATCCAATGTACTGATGTTGGCTATTAGAAATCAACTACATTTGTTTATTCATACATCAATAATATAGAAAAACATTTAGATGTGCAATATTCGTCAGCACAACTCATCACTAAATCATGAAATGTTGATATAATAATCAACATTTCATGATTTAGTGATGAGTTGTATTATAACAATTTTCATCTTTTTGAAACTTATTTTCTCAAGAAAAAATAAATTTAAAAATAAACAATATGTGTTTTTTAAATCATATAGTACAGTATATTGATAATTTAAGGACATTGCCCTTAAATTATCAATATACTATATGACTTAAAAATGATTAAAGGACAAGAAGCTTCAAGTAAATTGAATAATATATACTTTCTTCTGTTTGTTAATTAATTACACAAATGTTACTTAATAATATGAAGATGAAAATAAAAAACATTAATCTCAGAAAATTAAAGCTGATTAAGTTATTTTCTAACTTAAAGATGGTTTTTCTAAATTAAAGTACTAATAAAATCAAGTTAAGATTATTGCATAAATACTGCATTCAGTAAATAAAAGTGATTCTCATAACTGCTTCACTTGTTGAATTTCTAATGTGTTCAATACTGAATTCAATCACTGAAATATTTAATGAATAAATTGACTGATATATGTTTGAATGAAATAAGAAAGAATAAAAGTTGAGATTAGCATTATATTAGTTTTCAAATGGTTAAATAATTTATAATAGGAAATAATTGCAAGAAATTTAAATCAACAATTCAAATAATCAAACTTTGATTACACATAATTTCAAAATTTAAACATTAAAAACACAATATGTAACTAATTTGAAAATATGAATAATAAATAACATTTCTTACCTAATACTTTATCACTAATTCCTAAATGATTTTCAAGTTCTGTACAAACTTTTGAAATTAGTGAAAGTTGTTCCAATTTCAGCATTTCTTCAGTAATTTGATCCATGATTTAAATAATTGTTACTAGTTTATAATATCTGAAAAATGTTAAAACCTAATTAGCTTATAAATCTTCTTTATTGATAAGTGCTAAACATATTTGTGATTTATTAATTCATGAACATAAAAGGAATATGTGTTAATTTTAAATAAATTAGATATTATATAATTATAATTGATTTAATTAAACATTATGCCAAATATTTCATTCCAAATGCACTTTGTAAAAGGTCCATTGTACACCCAAAGATAAATCACTTCAGAAGTCTGATCTCTTTAAAGAAAGACTTCTAAAGGAAAACTGAAAGATGTCACTAGGGCTAAAAAAAAAAAAAATCCAAAGTGACAAAAGGATGAGAAAGAACATTTCAGATATGGCGAATGTAAATATGAATGGTAATCAAAAACTATATTCTGTGTTCTTATCATATTGAAGGTGTAATAAAAAAGTTATTTAACATAGAATGTGATTTTTTTAGTTACAATTCACTCATGAGTAAAAATGCAACCATAGTATTTGTTTAAATTATAATTCAATAATTTACATTACTTTGGTTTTCACTTAGGTCTGCAGAAAACCTAAATATTGTCTGAAGAAAAATTCTTGTTAATAAACTTTTCAATACATTTTAACAGTTGTCCATCAATTATTGTTTTGTCAGTCTTTAAAATCCCCATCCACAGTTCTAAACTATTTCCATCTTTTTGTTTGTTCATGGTGAGCTGACAGTTTGTGGCTATTATTAGCTCCTTTGTAATTCTTAATTAATGGAGTTGTTTTTCAACACTGAAAATAAAAATTTTTGCTTTTTCTCATTTTGCTTCTGTATTTTTATTGGTCATTAATGTTACAGCTGATTGTGTTTGGATTGTCTTGGAGTAAGTCATACCAGTGTTCCTTCAAGCTACATGTTCAATAAATAATGCAGCACATTTTTTTCTCAAAGCAGTTAGCTTTATTCCAGTTTTAAATACATCATTTTGTTCCCAAATTCCTTGAGTATAAAAAGCCGTTTTTCTAAATAATTTCCATTCAAGACTAAGACCTTATGGCACTGAGATATGAAAGCCTGTATGCCTTCATGGCACTACTGTATTGGTCTGTGTCTTACCCAATTTCTCACTTCAAGAATAAGTTTTTGGGGCCGTATTTTGGTCACTAGTCCCTTCTTTCAACGACGAATGACATCAAAACAACAGACGAAATTTGTCTCTCAGAAACAGTGGCGATTCTGACACTTTTAACAATCTCATCTTCATTGACAACATCACATTACTACTAGGTTGATTATACATGTTTGTGTTATCTGCTCATGCAAAACAGTATAGAATTTTAACCAGCAAATTGTAGTTTTCAAAAATGCAGAGTACGTAATTATAGATCACATGGCATGGAAAGCATACATTCAAATAAAGCACCCAATTTTGATGACATTGTTTTTGTTTTATAACGTTTTTACAGATTGTAATGTCAATTTGTCTCTTAACAAATAAAAATTTTAATAACCTAAGTTAGAAAAGCATGTGTACTTAGATATTTTTCGAAATATTACCATCTAATTTCTCCTTAACTATCTAAGTAAGATTAACATCATATTCAATAGTTCAGTAATTGATGTAAAATAAAAAAAAAAAAAAAAATAGAATCAGTGACGTTTCCAAGTAGACACTGGAAAAAAAATCATAAGCATTTTCTCACTCAAAATATTCTTTCCTGAGATAGAGACCGTTCTCTAATATGATTGTACAGCACGAGTAGCATCCAGTTGTCCATACTGGATATAATGAAAATCGAGGCAAAAGACGAAAGACAAAATACAACTATCATCTCGTCTTCAAGAGAAAAAGTTGTTCAGAATCACATTTGGAGAGACGTGATGATCTCTCAAGATGTAAACAAATGATTAGCCAATCAGCGAACAGCTTATGAGAGATGAGAGATAATGACCAGAATACAGCCTCTGGTTGTTGTCATATCTTTCAGAGATGCAGTCTGCAGGACGATAGAGGACCAAAGAGATGAAAGTCTGAAGGTACAAGATCCAGGCTTAGAGCAGATGAGGAAGGACAATTCACCCAAGTTCTGTGATCACCTCTTGGGTGCAGACTTGTGTGTGGCCCCACATTGTCATGAAAAAAGAAAATTTTATTCAAATCTTTATGGCAATGAACACCTGAAATTATTTCTTCAACTTCCCAGGAGTCTTAACATAGGTTCCTGAACTGATCATTACACCATACAGGAGTACAGTCGACCCCCCTATAACACAGTAGATACGTTCCGTTCTTTATGAAATTGATGTTCTACGAGTCCTTAAATACATGAGCCAATCACAGCCAGGCACGTATGCAGTTTACGGACTACAGCTGTTTGAAAGGTTTTCTTCCATAAAATTAATCAATTCTAGACTAATTTGACTAAACATTTCCAAAACACGTATAATTTTTTGGGAATAATCCATATAAACTATGCTATAAACAAAAAATTGTAGGATTACTTACCGAGTGTGGACTGTTTGACAACACAATTGCTTAAGCTTGTTTTCGCCGTGGAGCGGTGCATTGAACGGGGCACGGATGTTTCCTGATAAATTATTTTTCTGTGAAAAGTTTACTGAACTTTGGAAAAATCATCAATATAAATATAATTTTTACGGATGTTAAATAATAAATGGTTTTTAGTAGGCCCGCTGCTCATTTAAACTCAATGATTTGTGCAATATCTGCTATTGGTCTAGATTCGACCAATCCTGTCATGACACGAGTCAGTGATGACGTTTTACCGTTATATAGGAGTCTCTTTTAGTGTGTTTATACGAATACGGTTGCAATTTTTTTGCTGTTATATATGAATCCTAATTATATGAACCTGTTTTATAGGGGGGTCTACTGTATATCAATAGAAATAACCCTTTCAGAGTTCTAGAAGACTGTAGCCACAATCTTGTCAGTTCAGGGCATTGTCTTGAACTTTTTCTTCTGAGGAATTGTGTATGCCCTGCATGGATTCTCTTATGGTCTCAGGCTCAAATTGATGAATCCATGTTTCATCTTCTGTGACAATGGTTGATAAATCATCACAATCAGTCCTGTACTGAGCAAGCAACTCAGCACAGATGATCCTTGATTGTTTTCTCTTAATAGTCATCTGTTAGGCTTCAAAGGATCCAGCAAGCACAACCTTTGAACACCCTAAATTGTGGACAATTGTATTGACACTACAAACAATCAAGTTGAGCAATGAGTTTTCAGGATGTGATTTGCCAAATCATCCTGGGCCCTTAGTCTCGAGTTTTTCGTGTTACAACTCCCAACATGTTGAAGGCATCACATGGTACCATCTCAAACTTTGATGTCAAATTGGTAGTCTTGAGTTACAATTCATGTGCTTTCCAATCTCACCATGTGAATTCTTACTCACTTTGAGTCAAGCATGTGAAATCTCTACATGAAAGTGAAAATGGCTGATGGATATGCTATCAAAGCATTAGAAAAAGCAGAAAAAGTTGTTTAAGAAGGCAACAAATTTTTCAACCAGGAGCAGATGCCATTTCTTTTCATGTCAAGTCAACACTAATAAAAAAAAAATTTTAATTCATAATTGATAAAATTATACAGCAAATTTTTCCAAAAATAAAAAGAAGTATCTAATTCATTGAAAAAGAGAATTAAAACGATAGTAAATTATATGTATGAATTATTAAGAGCATAGACACTATATTAAGATTATTTATTAATCAGAAGTGTTAAGTTCTGATCAATAAATAATCTTAATAGACAAAAACAATTTAAGAAATAGATCAAGGAAGAAAACTATATGAAGAAAGGATTAAATTAAAATACTTTTCCATTGCACAACAAATTTTTTAGCTCCAACACATGCAATTAATTTTTCAACTAATTCTCTCCACAAATCGAATTGTCTTATTCTTGTAAATTCGTTGTCAAATTTTTTCTATTGTTCATTTTCTTATTATTTTCTATATATGTTACTAATATTTCTTCTTGTTCTTTCATTTTCACTGTAAATATTATATATATAATTTTTACAGATAAGTTCAGAGTATAAGAACAGTAGTATTAAAATCAAACTTAGCAAGGTTTTCATTTTAAATGATTTTGTTCATTTCTTTTGACAACACAAATAATGTCTCCAGTAACTATTCTCTTCCTATAAAACTTCCTGATAAACAGGTACAGTTATCATATGTCATTACATTAGTACAGTGTTTTTCAACCTGTGGGTCGCGACCCCCCTGGGGGTCGCGAAGCCTTACACGGGGGGTCGCGGGTAGAAGTAAAAGACAAGTGTTTGTAGGTCTTACACTACATTAAAAAACTACAATTTCAGCGACAATTACGGCTCACCCCAGAAAATGATAGCGGAAAAAGTGTTGAGCTGATTTGCAAAAGGAAATAAAAAGTAGAAAAGTATAAGCTGAAATTCAGATACTAAAAAAAAAAGGTCAACAGTTCCCTGTGCGTAATGTTATAATTAAAGGAA
>NW_019385247.1:345723-358359 GCF_000671375.1 Centruroides sculpturatus | reverse complement strand
ACCCCCAGGTGGGTCGCGAAGCCTTACACGGGGGGTCGCGGGTAAAAGAAAAAGATAAGTGTTTATAGGTCCTACACTACAATAAAAAAAACTAGAATTTCTGTGCGAAGGCTGTGCCTGTTTATTTTATGGTTTTTCGATCGATATTTAAAAAAGAAAATTAAATATGTAGTTTTTAAAATCACTGATATAGTTTAAATATGGCTCTGGGGGGTCGCCAGAATTTTTTAACTTGTAAAGGGGTCACGTATTCAACAAGGTTGAAAAACACTGCATTAGTAAAGCAAAATTCATTTTACATTCAATATAATTGGTAACCTAGATAATGTAACAATTTTAAGAAAACAAAGCACCCCTTACAGTTTATGAAAAACCAAATAGATACACAAATTCTCTTAATTCAAGTAATTAGATCAGATTCTAATATGAAAATGTAAAATCTGGACAGCTTTTTAAAATATGTATATGATTCTGGTTTGAAGTCTCTCTAAGAAACTTCAAATACATGTTCATACTGTATAACTGGCTCAAAATGACTGCATACAAATCAATCTTACTGAAGTGTTGCTTTTGTAAATTGCAAAACATTAATAACATTTGAAATGGAATTTGATTGATCCCCTTTTAAGATTAAATCTTATTGAATTTTGAAAACAATTAATTGCTGTTGCTTTTTACATCAAATGAACATTTTCTCAAATCAACCCAGAACTGCAAGAATTTAAGTAGATTTATAACTATTACAATTATTTCTCAGTATACACACTGTTCTGTAATATTTTAAGCTTTTAAATGTAATAACTAATTATTTAAGTTAAATAAAAAAGACTTATTACCTCAAATACTAATACTTAAATGGTGGTCAGCTGAAAATCATTTATCTAAGATTCAAATATTTTTAATTTTGTATCAATACTAAAACCAAAATGGGAAAGTTAAGAACTTTATTTAAAAATTTAAATGCATGAAATCTACATAATTATTTCATTGATCTTCATATCATATTATGGTCCATGTTTTAAAGCAAAAATCATAAAATTAAAATCTTCAAGTCATTTGTGTAAATATATTTTTTAATATAAAAACATTTTGAACTTGCCTTTTATGAAATTTCACGTTTTCTTTCAAATGCCCTCTAGTGGTAACGAAAATTTCGTTTGCGTTAAGGAAAAAGTCGACGCCAAAATATAGCTAAATTTATGTCTTTTTTAATTAACAGCAGTGATTTTTTGTTTATAACTTTGTAAAGCTTATTTTTATTTATTTTTTAATTTTAAAAAAATATAATTATTTTGAATTTTATGAAATTATATGAAATTATATATCTAAAAAATAATTTATGGAAAAGGTCATTTATTTTATTACGCATTCTTCAGTCATTAAAAGATTTTTTTATATCTACTACTACGAATCAAGGTAACTAAATAATACAGTTTTGAAGCTATACTTATAATCATCTTTCGTTTTTGTTCAAAAAGAACTGATTCCGATAGGGCGGCGTTCAGATCGTTAAACATGCGAAGTTGCTACGAGTTTCAGTCAACGGCATATAACTACTACTAGTAGTATTAATAATACTATTAGTAGAAGAAATTCGGGGTCCAGTAACGTACTAGACACCGAATCGGAAACGGCCGGATGGATGTGCGGTCAAGGCAGGGGAGGCCCTAACAAGGTTTACAGGCGGTGCGAGATCTTATTGTGGCGCCCCACTCCTGTAGAGACTAAACTGTACATAGAGACTAAAGATAACATACATTTTTTACATTATTAATAACTCGGGCCTCCGAAAGATTAATATAGTAGTACTATGGATGAGAAACAATAATAGTAAAAAGAAACAATATTTGTTTGAAAAGATTAACAGTCAACAACGTTAAGTGTGAATTTCACGCTACATGTGCATACCTTTGAAATGCTCACAACCCAGCTCACTGTTGTATAGAATTTATTTTGGCGGGTAGGTTTAAGTAGTAATAAGGTGATTGGGTTTTATTTTTTGCGCAGATGATCTATATGTTTCAGCCAAAATTTCAGAAAAATTTTTACGCTTTCTGTTTTATGCTAGATTTTATGCCGAATTTCACGCATGTGTGTTCCTAGCCTTAGAGTTTCTTCTTGTTTTAATACTTGCTCTGGTGTGTTGTTAGTGTTTTCGTTCCTATATCCGCGCTTAAAAATAAAAAAAAATTACAGATAAAATAAAATGTTTAAAATTTTCCTAATCGCTTTTTCACATATGTTTTTGTTTATTACAAAAGAAATAATTCAAATTTGTAAAAAGTGTAGATGCAGTATAATTTTTAAAATAAAATGTTTAAAATTTCCCTAATCGCTTTTTCACATATGTTTTTGTTTATTACAAAAGAAATAATTCAAATTTGTAAAAAGNAATTACAGATAAAATAAAATGTTTAAAATTTTCAAGAAATATTTATATATTTCAAGAAATACGGTATAGTAAAAACAAAGCTCCAATTCTATAAAATAAAATAGCTCAAATAATATTACCATTTAAAATTATTTCAAAGATAAAAATCCCAGACTGAATTTCAGATCAGACTCCAGAGTTAGGCGGGCAGTCCGTTTTTTGGACTATTTTGTAATTATTAAAATTTAGCAGATGAGTCCAACGTTGGGCAAAAAATAACAACAGCAAAGATTAAGATTATTAGACTATTTCGTATTTCTAACCCTTCTACTATATTATATTATAGTAGCTTACAGTATTTGATTTATATTTACAAAGGTTATTTTACGTAAGAGTTTATCGTAAGCAAGAGTATATGAATCACGGATGTGAGGAAGTTGAAGATAATTATGGCCGAATATATATGATAGATTGGTCAAATTTTCTCAAAAACACAAAAAATAATTATAAAACATTAAAAATAACAAAAAAAGTTATTTAATAACTCATATGATATATATATCGTATATATATCATATACGATTTACAGAAACATTATTATGTCTGTTTCTTCCTTATATACATCTGCGATACTTTGCTATGAAGTTGTGGTGAACGTCTTCCACCATCCACATCTTTTGTGAAAAACACGACAGTTAAGCTGTGGAGTCAAATGCAACTGCTTTTCTACTGTTGTGTACAGGTACGGATTTAGGTTTTTCGGGGCCTAGGGCTTATTAATTAAAGTCCAATGGGGCATCATAATTATCACAATTTATGGAAGTTTTTACTCAATCACAGATCCCTGTATAGAATCATTGAAAGCGTTATACGATATTTTGGTGTGTAGCATCCACCAGCTAAACCGCGAGGTTGGTTCTCTCATTTGCATGCGCAAATGAGTATAATCCGGCTACTTTATACGATTCAAATATTTTCGCCGTGGAAGTTGTCCGGTATTCGACAATACAGCGCTTCCATTGGGAATATGCATACACAAATTTATATTCGAATATACAATAGCAATCTTATCATTTTTTTTCACATGTAGTATAGAAATTTGTAATTAGATACATAACGCGGTTATAATAAATAATTAATTAATTCAAAGTACGTTAAAATATGAAAATAATCACACAATATGTATTTATATTTTAGAAAATATAAGGGAAGCGACGCTTCCACAGCTTCTATGAACGGCACACCATTGGTATCTATATGCTCTTATATGGTAAAGAAAGTGTTCATTTTGTGTCACTTGTTCTCTGTGTTTCTGCTTCAATTACTGCAGAGGAACTGTGAAAAAAACAGTTCGAAATGTATTTAGTATAAGTAAATCTCTTTTGTTATAAATAAAAAAAAAACTGTTAAAAAGTTCGAAGTGATTTTATTTTTAAAGTACCTTCCTTTTTGAAGGTTTTTAGAATTACATATATATTTTAAAAGAGTAAAGAAATTCAAAAAGCCAAAAAATGGCTAAAACAGAAAAAAGCCAAAGTTGTTAAATTTGGGCATAAAAAGACCAAACTGGCAACCATGACATGAATAAGTGAAATATTCAATGATTTTTCGTAGCGTCGATAATCGATGATGTCAGAAAGCTAGACAATCGTCGTCCAGAATCGATCACATGACTCATCTGACGTCACGCCTAAACGCCCTACAAATGTTCAGCGATTTTTGTATTTCAGGATCTAATCACCAACTTTAATACTATAAAAACCTTGTGAAAATTCTATTTAATATTGACAGTTATCAAATCCAATGTATTTATTTTTAATTTATAAGATACATAATTTTAGATTTGCAATAAGTTTAGAATGTTAGTACTAAAATTGGGTAAAATAATTAGATTTACAGTAAACTCTCGATTTAACGGATTAATTGGGGAAGTGGCATCCACTATTACCGAAAGTCCGTTAAATCGAATGTTTTACAAACACATTAATTAATAACGAATTTAAATGTGCAATATATCTTAATGTCAGGATGTAACTTATGAATAAAATATTACGGACCGGATGGCCGAGCAGGTAAGGTGGCAGCCTACCGCTCTGGGAGACTCGGGCTCAAACTAGGACTCAGTCGTAAAATCCCCAGGAATTTTTCGGGGGGGTGGTCTGTTCTGATATGCGGGCACCGTCCCTCACCACCCGGTCACCCCATTGTGGGCCTGCTAAAAAGAGGCCCTCTTAGTGCCCATAGGGCGGAAGGAATAAAAATAAATAAAATATTATGTACATGGAGTAATTTATACTCTTTGTCAACCTTTCAGCACACACTAATCATGATAAAAAGGTTTTGAATTATTCCTATAGGATAAATTATTTGTCCAGTAAATCCAAAGTCCTTAATTGGAAGATTTTACTATACAGTAGAGCGTCGTTTATCCGAATCAATTGGGAACTGGGGTTGTTCGGATAACTTATTTTTCGGATAACCGGTTACTGTATGTACGAAAAAATATATTAACTTATCCCGTGTTGAAATTTTTCTCCGTTGCGTGTCGCTTCGCGTTGAATTTTCGTCGATGTTAAGCCCAACATAAACTTTTTAAAATAATAATCGTGGTTATTGTATCGTTAAAAATGATTTCTTTATTTTTAAAAACGAAATAAATACATTGAAAAATATAAAAACAAATAAAAATTATACTTTAGGCCGACTGGAATTCTTTCGGATAACCGACTTTCGGATAAACGACGCTCTACTGTACAGTAATACCTCGAACTTACGCGATAGGTGGGACCGAGCGATAACCGCGTAAGTCAAATTCGCGTAAGTCGGGGTATAATTTTGCAATTTGTGTAAAATCCAAGTCGGATGTATGTAAGCTAATAAATGTTCTCGTTAATCTTATCGCGTCTTTTGATTCGTTCACGGTTACAAGAAATCACCACATAGAGTCTCTCAAGTCTCCGTAGATATAACCAGAGCCGGCCCTACCATAGGGCGAACGGAACAGCCGCTCCAGGCGCTAAGTCCAAGGGGGCGCCTCAGTAGTAAAGAAAATTAAAGGGTATAAATTAGGGCAACCAAGGAGGGCGCCATAATAGGATCTCGCTCCATCCTAAAACTTGCCTCGGGCCGGCACTGGATATAACAAACAGAAATAAATAACACAAAATAAATTGTAGCTATGTGTCGATTCCGCGCGACACGCCGGAACATGTAAGCTGAACAATAGTGTGGGTGGAGTGAGTAATCAATAGTTGCATGGCGCTCAAACAAAAGACGAATCGATGAGATTTGAAAATCGCGTAACTTCCGCGTTCGCGTAAGTCGAGGTATTACTGTATATATATTATAGACTACTAGCTGTTGCCCGCGCAGTTTTTGCAAGCAAACCCCATTTATATTCAGTATTTCAACAACCATAGTAATTGATACCTGCCGCTGAGAATCAAACGAACTGTTTTCAATTTGATCAATTTTCTGGAACGTTTACAATCGTTCTATAATCGAACCAATATGCGATAACAAATTCGATTTTAAAACAGTTCGAACATTTGGTTAAAAAATCGAAATATATAAAAATATTTATAATAATGCCTGAAATGTTATCAATTTAATACACCTAAGTACTCAATGAAGACTAAACGTTGTTGAAAATAAAAAATCGCATCTAAAATAGTACAGTAGAAGTCGTTTTTCCGGTTAAGCCTTAATCCTTTCCCTCTTCTCCCCGCGGGGGAAGTTCGAGTAACTTCTTAGTGTGCGTTTTTATGACGTACCCTATGTACCAAATTTCACCTCTAGGTTCAGCGGTTTGCTCTGGGCAATGATGAATCAATCAGTCAGTCAGTCACTCAGGACAAATAATTTTATATATTTAGATTAATAATATATCATATAAAAAGCTTTCACAACAAATCTTTTATTTGTCATTAAACATATTATACAATAATGAATTATATAAAATATATTATGTAAATTAATAACTATACTTATAACAGTTATATATTACAAATAATGTTAACAATGCAGGAAAAATGCTTTTTTAGTAAAACAGAAAACTGATTGATATATACTGTATATATATACATTTTGTACAAATAAAATATGAACAACATAATTTCACAACATAATAGCTGCTATGAAAATCTTCAACACTTCAAACATTAATATCAAATGTTGACAATATATAATTTAAATAATGTATACATTGACAAATTTAAAATTTTGTAATTGGAGGAAGAGAAATATGTGACTGCAAGCTGTATAAAAGAACATGTAGATGTGATATTACTTTATTTTGAGAAGTATTTTTCAAATGTAAATGCAAAAAATGAACACAATGAGTAAAATTTTTTTCTATGTTACATAATTTTTCAGTTTTCACATTATCAATACCATTCTTCCAACACTGTTGAAAATTTAATGCTAAGTTCAGAATTAATGTTATAGCATCTTTCAAAATAGCAAATTTTGGATGAAGAAGAGAATATTCATAAATTTGTGCCAAATAGCAAGTATGAGAATTCAACACTTGTTCAATATTTATGGCTTTCTGGAGTTCTTTCTTTAACTCAGAACCTCCATGTTGCTGAATCTGAGTCATAATATACATATGAAAATTATTTATAAAATATAACAATCTCATTCGTAAAAGATACATGGAATGAATTTTTTGAAAAAGTGGTAATTCAGATTCATGTTCAAAAACTGGTGACGATTTTTTACTTTTCAATTCTTCAAATCTAAGTTCATCTAATGCATATTTAGCACATTTTACTTGCATCAAAAAATTAAAAATTTCATGGTATTTCTGTTGAGAGGAAAAATTTAAAATTACATTTAATGGCCAACTTAATTTATATGAAAAATGCAATGAATTTAATTCATTAAGTTTGTTGTTTCTATTATTATAATGATTTAGATCCAAACTAACTGTTAATTGATTTTGTGTATTAAGATCTTGATACAGTAATGCATCCTGAAGTGCAGCATTTACAAATGCCATATCTTTCCATACCTCTCCATTACACAATTTCTCAAATATTTCAGAATAGAAAGCAAATAGCATATCACCAAGTTCCATAAGAAAAAATTTTCTAATTATTTTCATATGATAGAATAAATTATATTCTTCTTTAAGTATATCAATTAATATTTTACTAATTATCTGACATTTTCTTTCAATACAAGTATGCAATACTGTTTTAATGCTAATAGAAATTGGATATTGACTTGAATAAGAAAGTATTGCTTTCTGTTCTAAACTTTCTATAGTTGTTTCCAGTACTTGAGAATTTGTGCATTTAATCATGTTAGAAAAATTATAATGCAGTAATGGATTATTATTAATTATTGTTGTCAACCAATCTGAGAAATCTTTATCAAAATTTTCTTTATCTATAGACATTTGTTTGCTTTCTTGATTATTAGAAACTGAAATTATCTCTGTATTGTCATTATCCAATTTGTTCTTGTTAAATACATCAGGGAGCATGAGTAAAAATTCTTCATACAAGGATTTATCAAGAACATTTTTTATCATATATTTTTCTTTGTTTGAACAACCTAAACGTCTAATAATTTCCATAGATTTTCCAGCTAAAATAATATTTGATAACAATGGCTGTAAAATAAAATCTTGAGATATATCACTTGGTATTGGATGCATAAAGAATGCATTTTTCCAGAAATTTTCATCCAAAACATTAATTTCTATTCTTTCAACAATAAACTCTTGCCATGGATCATTTAGAATCCCTCTGCTTATAAAATCATCTAACAACTTGAGATAGGGTCGAAATGTTCTTAGAAATATGCTCAACACCAAAGAAACAATTCTAGAATTAGAAGTCCAAGTAGTATGATATGTTAAATATCTAAATAAAATAGTTAATAATCTTACAGATCTATTCCAAGCGGGAGAATCCGACGGTGCTGAGATAATTCCATCTTTATAAATAGTATAAAGAATTTTTATTTCTTCAAAATATGACTTCAATTCATCAGTCATTTGGATTAATGTTATTGTTTGATTTTGGTCTATTAATTGCTTTTCAAATTTTGTGATTTCTTCAAAAAATTTTTTTAAACTCTTATTTACGCTATCTGCAAATGCTTGGTAAGTCTGAGAACATACAGCAGATCGAAAATCTAATTTGCCAGAAACTTTGATGAATTGTTGCAAATGTTTTATAAAACTTCCATAAGAACAAAGATCAGACAAGAAATTATAAAGTGTCAAATCTGTTACATGGGACATCTGCACAGGCTTTACTTGAAAACTTCCATCTTTCCAAACAAATAATGCAAGATCTGGCACTCCTTGCAACATCCACAATACCTCTTTTAAAATTAAACGTTCTGATAATGTAATGTTACCGTTTTTACCAGTCAACTGAAAAGTTTCCAGATACTCTTCCCATTCTTTCAACAGGTTTGCAACTTTAGCTTTACTTGGTACTCCAAATGAATCAATATCAGAGTGACTATTCCAATAAGGAGCTACTATGTTATTCTGAAGCCATATACGCTCTTTTGACTCTGGATGAAAAGAAGTGGAAGTTGTCGGTCCCTGGGAATTTGTGGATTTACTATCGGTACTTCCGGTGATATCTATTCCGGAATCATCTCTTTCCGGCGGTATCGTTTCAACAGACATAATTTGATCTTCGGTATCTTCTACGACCTCTTCATCTTCTTCCTCCGAATATTCGTGATAACTGATCAAGGAATGATCCAATTCACCTTCCAGGAGATACTTTCCCCAGTCTACTTCATCAGCACTGACTATGGCACTATCGTTTTCGTCAATGTAGGATAATTCATTGTCAGTCGGCGATGCAGAAAGATTCAAAAGCAACGATAAGATGGAGTAGGCTAAATCATTTCCACAAGGTGTTCTGGAATTCACATCTTTTATAAATGTTTCTACTAAAGATCGAAAGGTTTGAGCCTTTTTATCTTGACAATAAATAACGAATTTATCGCACAGACCCTTTATAGTTTTCTGAATTTGATTACTATTAACATCCAAAAAATGGCGATACTTAAAATTCGAATTAACGTATTGTACACACAAACGAAAATTTTCTGAATTTTCCTCGAAGCCAGTAATGGCTTTTACAAGCGAGCGTACATCATTTTCCATTTTCTTTTACAACTAAAAACTACAATTTGTAACGAGTTTACAAGATCGGAAACAAACAACATTCCACTTACGTGACCGGAAGCCCTCTAACGGTGATAATAAATTACGACATTTTCGTAGCAACGAGTAGTATCAATTTATCAACAAGGATTATTTAATAGTATTTATTTTGAAATATTTAATTAAATTTTTAAAAAAGAATATAATAAAAATTAATTAAATATTCTAAAAAAATTGCCATTGAAATTTTATGTAAATCATATTCGATATTTCGATACTTAGGGAATGTCATAGATGTTTGTTGAAAACGATTAATTTTTTTTGAATTTTGTCATTTCCGGAAATGCAGGTGATGATAATTCGATGGAAATTGTGAGAAGATGAGAATTGAAATGGGTGTGAATGGAATAACGAGTGATAGTACGATGTTGTTGGTATCTATAGTTGCCATTATTTTACCTTTGTCTTTATCATTTTGGATCGTATGTTTCCTCTCATCTTGGTACTCCTCAGGTAATGTACCAGTACTTCCTTACAATTTTAAAATAATATTTTTCGTAGAGTAGAAAATATATGCTATAAAATCGCGTTTTCCTTATATAAATTTAGTTGTTATGCGTATCTACGATTGTTTGTTTACTTAAAAAATTACCTTTAATAATGTTAGCGCTGTATGCTTTAATCGCATTAAAATTTAGTGTGGTTTTTTTAAAATTGTTTATGAATATTTTTATAAGATTCTTTAGTTATCTTTTCATCCTTCTAATTTATTGGTTTTTTAAAAATTTAATTAATTCAATTAATTAAATACGTTAATTAATTGCAATACATTTTTTCGTTTTTTGAGTAATGAATATTTGGAGTTATGTATATTTTTATTTGTTGACCATGTTTAATAATTGATGCAAGTTTGTTTCATGTTAAAGATATATTTTGTAGGTGAATGCACATTTCCTTATGATTATATATAATTTGTTGGTATATATACAATATAAAAAGAAGAATTTGTATATCCTGGTTTGCTAAAAGGAAAACATATTTTGTTTTGCAACATAATTTTCAATAGATTTTCTGTTTGTATAGTTTTATCCTTATAGGAGGAAAGGGTAGCAACTATAATCCCCACTTTAGATCATAAAAGTACAAAACTACCAAAATTTAGATAATCTTTCATGATGCAATTGATTAAAAATACAATTTTCACTAAATTTACCAAATAAAAGACTACATTGTTGTAAAATAATATATTTGTAAATTAGGAAAACTTAATACTGACTCTTAAATTCTGTCAAGCTTTTGTTTTTCAGATTTATAATTTATAAAAAAAAAAAAAATGTTATATTAACTGATTTTTATCAAAGTAAAATTAAAAAGAAAAAAATTGAAAATCAAAACTGAGTATCCCATTACATAATTAATACATAGTATCTAATAATAGTAATTAAGACATCTATCTTATTTGTTTTTTTATTATTTTAAATAAAAAAGAACATTATATTTGATTGTTTTTTTAGTTGTTAAACATAAATTTTAAATAAGCCAGTTTGTTTCTTGAATGAATGAAAAAAGTTACTTTAATTTTTTATTTTAACTATTTGATTGTTTTCAAATATATATGTCTTAATGTAATAAAATTTACTGCATTTCTAAATTCTATGTTATAAGGGAAATTTTTAAAATTATAGATGTTTTGCATCTGATCTTAATCGAAGCATTTATTCTAATTACTACAGAGAATCTTAGATGTTCATGGACAATTGAATGAATTGATTCACAGCTGATTGATTGATGTGCTTTTTGCAGATTCAATGACTAAATTGACATAGTTTTATTTGGATTCATTACAAACTTGGTGTATTCAGTTTGTATTCTCCTGTGATAGAGAGGTTGAGGCCGAAGTTTTAAATGTGAAAACGTGTACGTCGGACATTCAGCGCCGCTTTCCTGTAAGCCTAGAAGTTTGACATTGGTGTTTGGAATGTCGAGCATGATTCCACTGACTATCCAAACACCATTGTCAAGTGGTGCTGAACGTCTGACGTACACGTTTTTGTGTTTAAAACTTCGGCCTCAACCTTGCTAATATTTAAAGTAAAAACAAAATATGTATAAGAAGCAATATACCAGATAATATAAATCTATTTTTTTCTGAAATTAACTCTGAGAGATTAAAATGTAAATTATTTAAATCAGAAGTTCTCAACTGGGGTCCACATAGACCAGTGTTTCTCAACCTCTAATGAATCGCCAGTCCCTTCAACGTAGTATCACCCCCTTCACTTCAAAATTCCAATGCCCAGGGCCAAGGCTAACACCAAATTCGTACTGCATTGAATAGACTAGTGACTAGTATAATGTTATTTGTTTAATTATTGTAAGATATAATGAATAAAATAACTAATTATTCTTAATATAATGTTTTACTATGTTGCCCAGAAAATTGTTTTTCGCCCTCACCAAAATATAAATTGTTACTAATCGCCCCCTCAACATGGAAAAACACCCATATGGAGGCAATATTGTCCCCATTGAGAAACACTGACATAGACTGTAGGGGTCCATGTAACATAAAAAAATACCGAATTGGGGGTTCACGGCGATATTTTTGTGGTCTATAGGATAATTGTACTTCAGAACAATTCTTTTACTGAAAATTAAATTTCTATAGTATATACCAGACATGGGCAAATGCGGCTCTTTTTGAGTTACTTGCGGCTCTTGAAAGTGTTAATTTCTGCTTTTTATTATTATTTTCACAATTTTATTTCCACAATTTGTGGAAATAAAATTGTGAAAATATGTTTATTAAAAAAATTCAATATTTGTTTTATATTATATTAATATTATATAATAAAATCGCAGTACAGAACTGCGGTACAGAATAAAAAAGTACAGAACTGTAGCTCCCATGCATTTTGCAAAACCTACATTTCGGCTCCCACTGAACTCTTGCTTGCTCACCCGATTTATAATATAATTACTATATTATAAAATTACTTTAGAAACATGTAAATGAAGAGCAATGCATCTACAGTGTCAAATAATTTAATCATATTCAGATAATGTACTGAATACATTTGTCTTAGCCAAAATTTTGATCACAGAAACATCATTTTATTAG
>NW_019385247.1:314639-345334 GCF_000671375.1 Centruroides sculpturatus | reverse complement strand
CATTTACATTTAGTGGAGCACTCCCTCTGACCTGTAGCATTAAATGCTACTGGCTTGAGGTACTCCTCTTTTAATTAACCTGCTTCGCATATGCTTTGCAGGTAGTTAAGATTACATAGTCGCGGTCGTAGCCGCAATACATTAATACCCGACAATTCTATTTTTTTACATTAATTATATTTTTGTTGAGTAGAGTATTTGATGTCATTAATTTAACAATGAACTATGACAGAAATTTTTATGTTCTGTTTTTATAACATGTTTTTATAAATTCATTGAAATAATAATATATGTTAACATTATTTATAAGGCTACTTTTAACCACTGAACACTAATAATTGGTTGTGGGATCATGCCTTGCCAATGGACTAACCACATGGAGTTTTTCTTCTTATTATTAACACCTAAATAGGGGGCCAATTTCCCAGAAAAGACCTCCCAAGAGGTATCCCCTCGGTAGCTCTCCCATGTGTCATGTTTCTGTATACAAATAAACCAATCTTTATTAATATTGAATATTAATGCTTACTCATAAAAAGAAGAAAAATAAATATATTGAAAGTCTAGAAAGTTTTTTAATAAAATAGATTAATAATCACTTTTTATTTAGTGTATATAGTTTTTTAAATCATAACATGTCTTAATTTAAATTATGTTCATATTTTTTTCACAGAAGTTAAAGGAAGTCAACATGTCATGCTGTTATGGTAGTTAATATCATTTATAATAATTGCTATTTTATAACAAAATGCATAATTTTTTTAATGTCATTTCAAAAATTACCAATAGTAGTGTTTATCCAGTTTATATAAAATTTTTTTGAATTATGGAGAGAAATAAAAATGATACAATACAATAATATTTTACTTATTACCTGTTATGGGTGATTCCTGTAGAAGGGAGAGTTACAGTTTAATTTAATTTAGTTTGAACAATGGCTTGGCAGGTAAATAGTACGAAGTGTTATTGGGTTGACTACAATTGCAAGATATGCACTACATTTATATTATAAAGTAAACAATTTTGAATTTCATAGTTATTAAAATTTGAATGTTTTAACTTCATTTCAGATGTACTTAATCCACCTTCTCCATTAAGATGGCTCCTATCATTCTTGATACCCATAGTAATGGCTGGGTGGGGACTAAAGAAACGAAGCATCAATATTTCTGGTGCATTTACTGGTAATAATTTCATAAATTTCACAAATGAATCATTAATGAATTTAAGTATATTACTGCAAATTTTAAGTATGTAGGCCTACATATATAGAATGTTTATTAAATCATGCATCTAGTTTTAATAATTTTACATACTTAAAATATGTATTTAATATCAAATTTTCTTTACTACAATAAATAATTTTTAATTTTTTTATTTTTTTATTACACCATTCATTTTAATTTATTTGAATATAGAAATGATCTATTTTAGTTTTTAAAATAGATAAGTAATGTAATATCCTTTATGAATAAGCAATGATACAAAAATATCTTTGATCGTACAGAAAATATTTTCTTTCCTACAGAAAACAATTATATTAAATTGATAAGATATTCATTTAATATTATAATCATGTTTAAACATCAGGTTTTCGGACTTTTGCCTGTTTTGCATATATTTTAAAATTCTGAAAAGTATATAGTTTAATAAAAACCAAAGTTGAGCTTTTTGCTTCAACCACAATGTTCTAGTATTCAATAAAGTAAAGAAATGTTTTCTATTAGTTTCCAATAAGATCTTTGAAAGCTGGGGTAAAGTGTAATTTATTATCATTATGGAAACTAATAGAAAACCCTTCTTTACTTTATTGAATACCAGAACATTGTGGTTGAAGCAAAAAGCTCAACTTTGGTTTTTATTAAAGTGTCGTAAAAATGGACTCATCCCCAAGTGTATATAGTTTAAAATAAAAACATTGAGAAAGACACAAATATTTTATTTTAGGTTAATAGAAGTCTTGCTAGCAAAGAATAAAAATTTAAAGACATTTGTCCATTCAAAGTTTTAAGTTGTTGGATGGATATCAGTTTCTTAGACTTAGGTCTAAGAGGAAATATTGTCTAGTATGTTATGTTATATCTATAAATGATGATTCTATTTTTCAAAAGTTAGTGATGGTGATAGGTTATTATATTGAAACTATTTATGTTTTGTTAAAAAAATAATAATAAACATAAATAACATAAACAAAATGTAACTTGCCAATACAACAAAATATTTTTAACAAACATAAATGAACTGTTATATTTGTAATATTTATTTGCATATCTGTTAACTTATAAATCTGTGTTTAGTTGATAGATGCTAAGACAGAACATACATTAAAAGCTATTCTTTTATTTTCATTTATATTTATATACAAATTTGTATCTATTTTTTGAATATTTGTGAACTAGGAAAATATTGTCATCAACTGAATCATGACAACTTGCTATAAGCATCTCTTTGGACCAAGCATACTTTTGAATTATTTATGCTGAATATAAATTTTGTTGTAGAGATTCTGAAGTTTACTCTTTCCTGAAAATTTTCACACACTATTCTTTCCTCAAGAATGATTCAGTATTTTTACTTATAAGTACAGTCTAACCTTTATATAGTGCCTTCTCATATCACAGCAATATCTTAGAGCACCAATGAATATTCATGAACAATTTTTTTAAAATATTAAATAGAGAATTCTTCAGCCACTGTGTATTACAGACACTCCTCACATAATGACCGAGTGCTCTTCCTGTGGTAGGTTGTTAAGCAAATTAATTGGTAGACAAGAATCTTTATTTATTCTTGGTAAAGAAATGGAAGTTCAAACTCTAGCTTAATAACTTTTCTTTAATTTGCATCTTTGCATATTACTGAACATAAAAATATAATCAGCAAAAATTATTAAAATGTTATACCTATCAGTATATCTATTATTAAGCTTTTTAACAAAAAATTGTACTGTAGGATGAGGCTATTGTAAAGGCCAAAATATATACTGGGATTTGACGTGATAATTAAAGAGTTTTGTGGTGTGTTATTAGTTTGTACTTAATGGTGAAAATAGCCAACCTAATAATTATATGAATAATATACATGGACCAAAAAGCATAAGAACAAAATATATCTTTATTTATAAACTGTAAACATGTTTTACATTCTAGAAATACAGCTATACAGGATAACCCAAAAATCATTAACATAGATTATTTTAATATTACTTTAAATAGTTAAAACTGGTTTGGAACAGATTCAGTTAGGTGCATGTTATTCATGGTTTGCTTCATTGGAAGCAACAAATCCTGAATAACAAAAAGTAGTTGTTCCAAACTGGCTTTAACTACTTTTAAACTGATATTAAAATAGAGCTTAGTTAACTAAGTGTTGAGTTAACCTATATGTAATTAAACTATTGAGTTTTTAGTATACATTACAAATATTTCTTATACTTTATTGAAAAAATTTTAACATTGCTAAATACCAATGTAAATTATGACTTTTTGTCAATTTAATGTTGCCAATTCACAAAAAAACCAGAATTCTAAATTTAATATCGAATCTTTCAAATTCATTTTTATTATTCTGAATAAAGACAATATTTTCAGATACTGAGCTCATATAGATATTTGTTTGGTGGAAAAAAATAAAAAATCATATTGTAAGAAATGGATACACAATGAATCTCTATTTGAGCTTTATGACAAAAAGTTTTCCTGCATCTTTAGTAAAACAGGTTAAAGTCATGTTTCTAATAATTATTTAAAATTGATTATTGAATTAAGAGAAAGTTCATTGACCAAATATCTTAGCATAACAAATGTATTAAACTATGATAATTTTTTTAATATCAGCTATGCTATGCTATTAAAAAAATTCTTAAATTATAAAGTCACTAAAAGAATAAAGTGATCACGTAATATATTTGTGAAAAAACAAAGCATTTACATACTCTGTAAGTTAATAAATATTGCTTTGAATTATATGAAAATTTAAAATGAGAATAGCAATTAAATGATACACATCCAATATTACAGATATAAAATAGCATAAATGTAAGGAAAGTCATGTAAAAAAGTGTAGCAGCTGATTTTTTTATATATGACTTATTTGTTTTAATTAATATGTTGTGATTTATAAACTGAAATTTCTGATGTTATTTATAAAGAATGAGAAATCTAGGAATTTCTCTGGAGATAATACTTTATCAAGTAAATAAAATTACTTTAAATGTCCTGATTAGAAAATACAAAGACTTTTCTATTCATATTTTCACCTTTAAACATTGATGATAAATGTTGATAAAAATGTAAAAGAAATGGCCATTGCTCTGAATTTTTTTCCTTAAGAAATTCTTCATGTAAAAAAGAACAATCTATTAATTTATGTAAGTTGCATGCAAAACAACTTAATTTTTAAAATTAATATTTCTGTGCACTTCTAACTGCTATTTGTTTAATAATAATTCAATATCTATTTAAATATTTATATTTCTGACAAGTTCAAGATCTGAACTTTGATCTTGATAAAACAAAGATTTGTTGTTATCATTAAACTGTTGAAAATGAAAATTAGATGATAAAATTATAAATAGATTTTTTTATATATTTAGAATTATAAGATATTTTTAAACCAAATTACTTATATTCACTTAAATAATTTGATTTCAAATTTAAAATAAATGTATATAAAATTACTGATTCTTGTTTTGTATTAGTATGTATTGTAAGAAAAAATTTTAAAAAAATGATTTTCAAGTACTTTTTTAAAATTCAAAGTTATGTTGTCTGAAAAAGTACCATAATGTTGTTGATAGATGAAGAGTATAAAAAAAGAACTAATAGTTTAAAATATAAAAAAATATTCACAATTCTGATAAAACTACAAATCTTGATGATAAATAAACAATTACAGTGGAACCTCAGTATACGACCTTAATCCGTTCCTGATGTTTGGACTTATACTGAATAGGATATATACCAAACCAACCTTCCCCATAAGAAGTAATGTAAAAATGATTAATCCGTTCTCATGTAAAAAAAAATGGCTGGCTTGAAACACCTCGCTTTCCTGGCTAGTTTCTGCTTGATTTTTCATGAGATCAACATGTATCTTTTTAGATTTCTCGCAAATAATTGCTTATGATACGATGTCGCCAGCACACTGTTTTTCAGTTATCCAAAGCAAAAGCAATTTCTCAAAATGATCTAATGTCTTCGATCTCTGTTTAGAACTTGATTTAACTCCTTTCGCAATGTTAGCAGATTTAATAATGTCTTTATTTTTCATGATTGTCGATATCATCGTTCTCGGAATACAGTATGCAACAGTTAAATCTTGAACACGCATGCCANTTGCCCACTCATGGTATATACAGTATATTGTCAATTTATTTATTACTCATTTCTTGCATAAGGGTTAAAATATAAATTAATTAAAATTTTGAATATGTAAACAGGGTCGGATTAACCCACTTTGAGACCCTAGACATTTTCTTCTTACCGGGCCCCCTCCCGGCTCTTTCAGTTAATAAATCTTGTTAATAATATTTCTATTAAATTGCATACTGACACTGCAGCTGCTTAATAAAAAATAAGGGCAAAATTATTTAACAATATTTCACAGGATGTTAAGAATACATATAGTTAATATTGTTATCACTATAAAAAAAAATTTTAAATTATTGGGAGTTTTACTTTCAATAAGAAGAAACATAACACATTTTCTTTAGATTTTAGAATTCACAATAACCATATAAAAAGCAAAATATTTTTGTTTATTATATACAGTTGTCCAACAAGGCCCACCAGTGGCCAAGCAGTCTTCGTACCCTGAACACTGGAAGTTTGATCGTGGGTTTGCGCCTCGCTTGGATGGGCTGGCCACATGGAGTTTTCCGGGTTTTTTCCACATCTGTAATACCTAAATAGGGGCCAGTTTCCCTTAAAAGACCTCCTGGAAGGCATCTCCCTAGGCAGATCGCCCAAGTGTTGCGTAGCCATAACTAAACAAACAAACAGTTGTCCAACAGAAAAGTAAACCATCTTATTTACAAATCTTTTAAAAATAGACAGTTTGACTGGGCCCTTCTAAAAATTGGGCCCTAGACATTTGTCTCATTTGTTTATTCGATGATCCGGCCCTGTACATAAACAACATATATATCTCATTGACAAAGGTCAAAGAGAGATTATAAAACCAGGGTCTGTTAGGAGAATCTTATACCATTAGCATCATGTCACTTGACAGTGACATTTCTGAATGTTTTGCATCAGTTTGTTCCAGATCTTGAAGATTAGGGAAAAATCTTAAGATTTATAGCCTCCTTCCAGTATAAAGTTAATCAGTTTATTTTAACCCTAACCTTCAGTTCTGTGAAAACTCCATCTTGACAAGGTAAGAGGTATTAAAAGTACTAGTTCATAAATACAGTAGTTATTTTTTCTAAAATTCAGAGCTTCACTATTAAAATATTTTTCCAATTTGAATAAGGTTTTTTTTCTGTGCAATGTATGGGGGGGTCCACAAAAAAAACTTAAGAGGAAAAGGTGACATGGGTAAAAAAAAAAGGTTGAGAACCCATGATTTAAATGGCTAGATAACAAAACGACAATTGTGCTCTGATTTGTGAATAAAAATCAACTATGTACAACAAAAAGTATTACAAAATCAACTGTTTTGAGCATTGTAACTTTTTAAAATATATCTTAAGTTTTTATATTTTAATTTATATTAATTTTTCAAATATGAAGAAATATTTTCTTGATTTACCTTTTGAGAACTTTGAGATAAATAAATATATTTATTTTTTAACATTTTTATGATGGATAATAAAGCATTGTAAAACAATTTATCCATTGGATTGATTATAAAAATTTGAATACTTATACAGCATTAAATAGGATCTATTCAGATTATTTTTAATAATCTATTAAACAAGTTTTTTAAAATTTGGCAGTATAGTTTAGGTATTTCTTTATTTGCCAGATTGTAGGTTAAATCCTATTTTGAGAATGGATATTTTACTTAAAATAGTGAAGTTAAAATTTTATTTAATAACTTATTTATAAGTTATTGTTTAGAGCTTTCTATAGCTATTTGTATTCTGTGATATTGCACTTTAATAAATTAAATTGAACTAAAATAGAAATAAAAATATTTGCAATGTACAGTACATGGTTATTTGTTAAGGCTTTAAAACATTGGTATGCTATTGCTATCTGTTTTGTAGTTATTTTCATTTATATCATAATTTGCTATATTTGTCTGTTTATATTATTATTAAAAATTTTACAGTGGAAGATTTTAAATTTCATTTCAGAAAGTGGAAACTATTAAATAATAATTTTTGAATTAACTAAAATTGTCAGAATTTAGTAAATAATTTTCAATTATGTATTTATAAAAAAATAATTACACTTTATGTTATCAATGGATTTGTATTTTACAGTATTCAAACAATATACTCTATGTTTAATGTAATTTTCAAAATTATTTAAGTGTAATAATTTAAAAATTAAATGCAATTATATGTTTTTAATAAAAATATACATTGTTTAAAAAAGTAATTCATATAAATGATTCAAAACACCATATTTTAAATCTGAATTAATATTATGATATTAACCAGGAAGTGATTCATTATAGTGTTCAGTGGTTTTATCCACTCAGCCCATCAGTAGCTGAGTGGATAAAACCACTGAACACACACACACATTTAGAGGAGCAATCCCTCTGACCTGCAGCATTAAATGCTACTGGCTTGAGGTACTCCTCTTTTAATTAACCTGCTTCGCATATGCTTTGCAGGTAGTTAAGATTACATAGTCGCGGTCGTAGCCGCAATACATTAATACCCGACAATTCTATTTTTTTACATTAATTATATTTTTGTTGAGTAGAGTATTTGATGTCATTAATTTAACAATGAACTATGACAGAAATTTTTATGTTCTGTTTTTATAACATGTTTTTATAAATTCATTGAAATAATAATATATGTTAACATTATTTATAAGGCTACTTTTAACCACTGAACACTAATAATTGGTTGTGGGATCATGCCTTGCCAATGGACTAACCACATGGAGTTTTTCTTCTTATTATTAACACCTAAATAGGGGGCCAATTTCCCAGAAAAGACCTCCCAAGAGGTATCCCCTCGGTAGCTCTCCCATGTGTCATGTTTCTGTATACAAATAAACCAATCTTTATTAATATTGAATATTAATGCTTACTCATAAAAAGAAGAAAAATAAATATATTGAAAGTCTAGAAAGTTTTTTAATAAAATAGATTAATAATCACTTTTTATTTAGTGTATATAGTTTTTTAAATCATAACATGTCTTAATTTAAATTATGTTCATATTTTTTTCACAGAAGTTAAAGGAAGTCAACATGTCATGCTGTTATGGTAGTTAATATCATTTATAATAATTGCTATTTTATAACAAAATGCATAATTTTTTTAATGTCATTTCAAAAATTACCAATAGTAGTGTTTATCCAGTTTATATAAAATTTTTTTGAATTATGGAGAGAAATAAAAATGATACAATACAATAATATTTTACTTATTACCTGTTATGGGTGATTCCTGTAGAAGGGAGAGTTACAGTTTAATTTAATTTAGTTTGAACAATGGCTTGGCAGGTAAATAGTACGAAGTGTTATTGGGTTGACTACAATTGCAAGATATGCACTACATTTATATTATAAAGTAAACAATTTTGAATTTCATAGTTATTAAAATTTGAATGTTTTAACTTCATTTCAGATGTACTTAATCCACCTTCTCCATTAAGATGGCTCCTATCATTCTTGATACCCATAGTAATGGCTGGGTGGGGACTAAAGAAACGAAGCATCAATATTTCTGGTGCATTTACTGGTAATAATTTCATAAATTTCACAAATGAATCATTAATGAATTTAAGTATATTACTGCAAATTTTAAGTATGTAGGCCTACATATATAGAATGTTTATTAAATCATGCATCTAGTTTTAATAATTTTACATACTTAAAATATGTATTTAATATCAAATTTTCTTTACTACAATAAATAATTTTTAATTTTTTTATTTTTTTATTACACCATTCATTTTAATTTATTTGAATATAGAAATGATCTATTTTAGTTTTTAAAATAGATAAGTAATGTAATATCCTTTATGAATAAGCAATGATACAAAAATATCTTTGATCGTACAGAAAATATTTTCTTTCCTACAGAAAACAATTATATTAAATTGATAAGATATTCATTTAATATTATAATCATGTTTAAACATCAGGTTTTCGGACTTTTGCCTGTTTTGCATATATTTTAAAATTCTGAAAAGTATATAGTTTAATAAAAACCAAAGTTGAGCTTTTTGCTTCAACCACAATGTTCTAGTATTCAATAAAGTAAAGAAATGTTTTCTATTAGTTTCCAATAAGATCTTTGAAAGCTGGGGTAAAGTGTAATTTATTATCATTATGGAAACTAATAGAAAACCCTTCTTTACTTTATTGAATACCAGAACATTGTGGTTGAAGCAAAAAGCTCAACTTTGGTTTTTATTAAAGTGTCGTAAAAATGGACTCATCCCCAAGTGTATATAGTTTAAAATAAAAACATTGAGAAAGACACAAATATTTTATTTTAGGTTAATAGAAGTCTTGCTAGCAAAGAATAAAAATTTAAAGACATTTGTCCATTCAAAGTTTTAAGTTGTTGGATGGATATCAGTTTCTTAGACTTAGGTCTAAGAGGAAATATTGTCTAGTATGTTATGTTATATCTATAAATGATGATTCTATTTTTCAAAAGTTAGTGATGGTGATAGGTTATTATATTGAAACTATTTATGTTTTGTTAAAAAAATAATAATAAACATAAATAACATAAACAAAATGTAACTTGCCAATACAACAAAATATTTTTAACAAACATAAATGAACTGTTATATTTGTAATATTTATTTGCATATCTGTTAACTTATAAATCTGTGTTTAGTTGATAGATGCTAAGACAGAACATACATTAAAAGCTATTCTTTTATTTTCATTTATATTTATATACAAATTTGTATCTATTTTTTGAATATTTGTGAACTAGGAAAATATTGTCATCAACTGAATCATGACAACTTGCTATAAGCATCTCTTTGGACCAAGCATACTTTTGAATTATTTATGCTGAATATAAATTTTGTTGTAGAGATTCTGAAGTTTACTCTTTCCTGAAAATTTTCACACACTATTCTTTCCTCAAGAATGATTCAGTATTTTTACTTATAAGTACAGTCTAACCTTTATATAGTGCCTTCTCATATCACAGCAATATCTTAGAGCACCAATGAATATTCATGAACAATTTTTTTAAAATATTAAATAGAGAATTCTTCAGCCACTGTGTATTACAGACACTCCTCACATAATGACCGAGTGCTCTTCCTGTGGTAGGTTGTTAAGCAAATTAATTGGTAGACAAGAATCTTTATTTATTCTTGGTAAAGAAATGGAAGTTCAAACTCTAGCTTAATAACTTTTCTTTAATTTGCATCTTTGCATATTACTGAACATAAAAATATAATCAGCAAAAATTATTAAAATGTTATACCTATCAGTATATCTATTATTAAGCTTTTTAACAAAAAATTGTACTGTAGGATGAGGCTATTGTAAAGGCCAAAATATATACTGGGATTTGACGTGATAATTAAAGAGTTTTGTGGTGTGTTATTAGTTTGTACTTAATGGTGAAAATAGCCAACCTAATAATTATATGAATAATATACATGGACCAAAAAGCATAAGAACAAAATATATCTTTATTTATAAACTGTAAACATGTTTTACATTCTAGAAATACAGCTATACAGGATAACCCAAAAATCATTAACATAGATTATTTTAATATTACTTTAAATAGTTAAAACTGGTTTGGAACAGATTCAGTTAGGTGCATGTTATTCATGGTTTGCTTCATTGGAAGCAACAAATCCTGAATAACAAAAAGTAGTTGTTCCAAACTGGCTTTAACTACTTTTAAACTGATATTAAAATAGAGCTTAGTTAACTAAGTGTTGAGTTAACCTATATGTAATTAAACTATTGAGTTTTTAGTATACATTACAAATATTTCTTATACTTTATTGAAAAAATTTTAACATTGCTAAATACCAATGTAAATTATGACTTTTTGTCAATTTAATGTTGCCAATTCACAAAAAAACCAGAATTCTAAATTTAATATCGAATCTTTCAAATTCATTTTTATTATTCTGAATAAAGACAATATTTTCAGATACTGAGCTCATATAGATATTTGTTTGGTGGAAAAAAATAAAAAATCATATTGTAAGAAATGGATACACAATGAATCTCTATTTGAGCTTTATGACAAAAAGTTTTCCTGCATCTTTAGTAAAACAGGTTAAAGTCATGTTTCTAATAATTATTTAAAATTGATTATTGAATTAAGAGAAAGTTCATTGACCAAATATCTTAGCATAACAAATGTATTAAACTATGATAATTTTTTTAATATCAGCTATGCTATGCTATTAAAAAAATTCTTAAATTATAAAGTCACTAAAAGAATAAAGTGATCACGTAATATATTTGTGAAAAAACAAAGCATTTACATACTCTGTAAGTTAATAAATATTGCTTTGAATTATATGAAAATTTAAAATGAGAATAGCAATTAAATGATACACATCCAATATTACAGATATAAAATAGCATAAATGTAAGGAAAGTCATGTAAAAAAGTGTAGCAGCTGATTTTTTTATATATGACTTATTTGTTTTAATTAATATGTTGTGATTTATAAACTGAAATTTCTGATGTTATTTATAAAGAATGAGAAATCTAGGAATTTCTCTGGAGATAATACTTTATCAAGTAAATAAAATTACTTTAAATGTCCTGATTAGAAAATACAAAGACTTTTCTATTCATATTTTCACCTTTAAACATTGATGATAAATGTTGATAAAAATGTAAAAGAAATGGCCATTGCTCTGAATTTTTTTCCTTAAGAAATTCTTCATGTAAAAAAGAACAATCTATTAATTTATGTAAGTTGCATGCAAAACAACTTAATTTTTAAAATTAATATTTCTGTGCACTTCTAACTGCTATTTGTTTAATAATAATTCAATATCTATTTAAATATTTATATTTCTGACAAGTTCAAGATCTGAACTTTGATCTTGATAAAACAAAGATTTGTTGTTATCATTAAACTGTTGAAAATGAAAATTAGATGATAAAATTATAAATAGATTTTTTTATATATTTAGAATTATAAGATATTTTTAAACCAAATTACTTATATTCACTTAAATAATTTGATTTCAAATTTAAAATAAATGTATATAAAATTACTGATTCTTGTTTTGTATTAGTATGTATTGTAAGAAAAAATTTTAAAAAAATGATTTTCAAGTACTTTTTTAAAATTCAAAGTTATGTTGTCTGAAAAAGTACCATAATGTTGTTGATAGATGAAGAGTATAAAAAAAGAACTAATAGTTTAAAATATAAAAAAATATTCACAATTCTGATAAAACTACAAATCTTGATGATAAATAAACAATTACAGTGGAACCTCAGTATACGACCTTAATCCGTTCCTGATGTTTGGACTTATACTGAATAGGATATATACCAAACCAACCTTCCCCATAAGAAGTAATGTAAAAATGATTAATCCGTTCTCATGTAAAAAAAAATGGCTGGCTTGAAACACCTCGCTTTCCTGGCTAGTTTCTGCTTGATTTTTCATGAGATCAACATGTATCTTTTTAGATTTCTCGCAAATAATTGCTTATGATACGATGTCGCCAGCACACTGTTTTTCAGTTATCCAAAGCAAAAGCAATTTCTCAAAATGATCTAATGTCTTCGATCTCTGTTTAGAACTTGATTTAACTCCTTTCGCAATGTTAGCAGATTTAATAATGTCTTTATTTTTCATGATTGTCAATATCATCGTTCTCGGAATACAGTATGCAACAGTTAAATCTTGAACACGCATGCCACCTTCACATTTCTCAACAATCTTTTTTCTCAATTCCATTATGATTCTAGTCATTTTTTTAGTTTTCTGTTGCTTTTCATTTGCCTTTTTGCAATTCATGATTAATGAAAATAATAAAATTTTACTTACAAATTAAAATCAGAAGAAATTTAACAAAGTTATAAACTGTGGCACTGCAAACGTCTAGTCTGGTCTAGTACACCAATAGTGCTACTTGTTCATAGAGGGCGTGTATAATTGAATAGTTGTATACCGAACAAAAGTCATATACTGAGCAAAATTTGTTTCGTCCAAACAGGATGTATTCCATATTGGACATATTCTAAAGCAGACATATACCGAGGCACCACTGTATAAAGAATTCAAACCCTAGCAAATTCATGGTAAAAAATTTTTCAGTCACGTCAAGTGATGTCATTGATTTTATGCATGAGTAGTTAACAGCAACTTAAGTTAATTGAAATGTTATCATGACCATGATGATGATAACATGATTTAAAAATTGTGTACTCACAATAAATTAAATTGCAGATGAATATAAATTTTGACTTTACCTTGTAAGTTATATAAAAAAAAATCTAGCAATGAGTTGCATAACTTTCCTGGCTTTTACGAGATTTCATTTTAAAAATAACATTTGTATTATTAATCAAAATAAATTACTAAAATTGTATATGATGCCATCTGTTATGAGATTTTGTTATAAAAAATTTATATATTTTTAATTATTATAAAATAGCAAAAGTCTTAATTTTGAGGGTCGAGATGAGCTTTATAAAACAAGTAAAATCTTTAAGTCTGACCTCTTGCAAGATATGACACATGACCACTCTCTATCTCTCCATCCCCTTGACTTTTCAAAATTAACCAAAATTTATTAGCATCAATGCCCATTATATACAAGCTACCATGCCAAATTTGGTTACTTTATCTTCACCCTGTCCTGAGATATTAAGTGAAATAGATGCCAACAGGCATGGAATTTTTGCCTTTTTTTCAGGGCTGTGGAGTTGTGTAAAAATCTACTGACTCTGACTCTGCCTTACCATCTGACTTTGACTACGGGCAGACTTGTTACCAAAATAGATCCAGAAATTCTGATGTCATCATGTGACCTCAGAATAAAATATTCAATAAATAGAGTTCTAATAAAGATAGAATGTATAAATTTTTTTATTCCAAAATTAAACGACTCCTGTAAGTAATGACACAGTCAATATATAAATATGTATTTGATAATTTTTACTTTTCTGGCTGTTATATATAACAGAAGAAAAATGTAGTGATCGGTCAAAAAATGACCCACCCAAATTTTTACATTTTTGGACTCGGGACACCTTGAAATATTGAGATATGCAAAAGATTTGGGTTTTTTTCCTGTATGTATGGATATTAGACTGTGTGGGGGGGGACATGATTTTGTTCAGCCTGTTTGAAGCCTAATAACTTCTGTGGTTTTTAAATCACAGAAGTTGGATGGTTTAACACAAGTTATTAAGCTTCAAAGTGGTTGAACTAAATCATGCCCCCATACACATTTTAACATCTTAGGCAAGACCATCTTAACGGATTCTACTATACTATTATAAAATGGCAAAAAGCTTAATTTTGAGAGTAGTGACAAGTTTTATTTTTAAAAACTTGTGAATGCTAATACTGAGTAAAATATTAAGTTTGACTGCACTGGAGATATGAGACATGACCCCTTCTATGTCTCTATCCTGTCTATCTTTAATTAAGAACCAAAATTTAATAGCATTAATGCCCCTTTACATACAAGCTACAGTGCCAAATTTAGTTTCTTAAACTTTACCCATTCTAAGATATTGTTTAATATCTCAGAACAGAGAATAAAGAAATTAAACAAATTAGACACCGACACATGTGTGCGCAAACTTTTCCTTTTTAACTGACATTTTATTTTTGGTTTGGGAGGTCTCCAAACGTGTAGATTTGCAAAAAACTTTGAGGGTCAAATTTGACATAATTCCAATACTTTCTCTTATTATGTATGCATAACAACCAGGAAAGTAAAAGAAACAAGTTTGCATTTTTTGTTCAAATTGTAGACTTAAATGACTGGAATTTGATTTGATCAAGAAATGTTGTAATACACAGTTTGTTTTATAAATAAATAAATTGGAAAACAAAACCAGTCATCAAGATGTTCCTCTCATTAGATCAGTTTTGTCTAACTCAAACTTGTCCAAAGTTACAACTTCAGATAAAGTATACTTGGACAATGAATTCCTTTCATATTCATATATTTAAAAGAATATTTATTCCTTTTATCTTTACTTGTTGCTAAATATTACATTTTGAGTATTTTTGGAAGATAAAGTTACTTGATTCATAAAAACTATAAATTTTCATAGTATAGATAAGATAAGATGTTTCAAATCTAGTTTATTATTATATTATTTTCTTTAATGATTTAGAATGTACTGTTCGTTTTATGTTCAACAGTTTATTTACATGTGCTGTTACTTAAGCTTTCTCCTATTTTGACATATTAAAAAGTTGCATTTTTGTCTTAATGTAATAAAAATATTTTTATTCAGCATTCACCATCAGTGCATGCTGAATGTCGACATTTGCTGATGTGAGAAATAATATTTAGTAAATATTTCGTACATACACGAAACGACTGTGTGAATGCTGACGTTCACCGAAGAATGTTGACATTCGCCAGATATAGGTCATTCACAGTAACATATGTAGTAATTTACATTAATAATATAAGTGTGCTAAATATGGAATGAATGAATTTAATTAATATACACAAATTACTCAAATTGGACATTTGTTGTTATAGCTCCTGTCTTATTTTTAAGTTACAATTAAAATATTTTCATCACAGATAATTTGGAATTCTATCTAAATATATAAAATTACATGACCTGAGTAACTGATTGATTCTTAACTTTCATCATCGCCCAGAGCAAACCGTTGAACCTAAAGAGGTAAAATTTGGTAAACAGTACGTCATGAAAGTGCAACTAAGAAGGGATTTTTTGAAATTCCCCAGCAGGGGAGAGGATTAAGGCTTAAAAAGTCTTAGTCCCAAAAGGCAGTACCACAAACGTGGTTTACAAAGAGGTACTGGGGTAACTGAAATTATTTTTCGGTAAATATTTATAGTTTAGGAATTTTCAGATAACGTCATTTATGTTTCGAAAAAAAAATCGAACTCAGATTTATCGTATCTCGGAATCCCATAATATTTGAAACTTGAATTTAGGCGCATTAGCAGTCCATAGTTTGAAACAAACAAAAATCAGTAATTTTACCAAATTAGTAATAACTAGTGTTGTAACGAATAGTATATTCGGCCTCAGGCCGAATATACTATTCGTTACAACACTAGTAGGCCGAATATTCGGCCAAACTATTCGGCTTGATTAACGCACGTACGAAAATTGGCGCGCAAACCGCATTATGGCAAGGATCCTGCTCTCTGTTNGGAAAATTCATCAGAAATAGTTGCATGCAAAAATTTCAAAAACATTTCTGAGAAATACATAATAAGCTCAAAGAATACATAAATTCATAATTAAAAATTCATATTCATAAATAGTGACATTGTGAAAAAGCTTAATGCAAATGCTGAGAAATAAAAAATTATATATATATATATATTTGTGTGTTACTGGCCAAACCTAATTTTAGGCCAAACTAGTTTGTCCTATGCATGTCAGGATATACTAGTTTAGCCTATGATAATCTAGTTTGGCCTAAATACTTTAGACTTAAATCAGTTCGGCCTAGGTCAAACTAGTTATGTACTACAAATAGGTGCCAGTGTAAAAAAAAATTATTTTGTGTAATTCGAAATGCCACCACAGTACACCCGGTGGTTAAAGTGTACCTAGGTAACCCCAATGGCAGTGCTTTGGATAGGTTGGTTTGGTTAGGTTAACTACATTTTTAGTAGAAGTTTCCTTTTTTTTTCTTTTGTTCAAGAACTACCTTGAATCAATAACTAGTGATGTTAAACAATGGGCGGCCTGCTGGCGGTTCCCCTTCAAGAGGAGTCCGCTGGGAGCACGAACAGTCCAAAGTGCCGCCATTGGGTTACCTAGGTACACTTTAACCCACCCTGTAAAAATAAATAAAAGATTAAATATTTTGTTTGTGTTTCTTAGTGTAACACAAGTTTATTTTCAATTTTAGTTTGACTTTAAAAGTTATTTTTATTATTTTGTTAGAATTTTTGAAAATATTTTCGAAAGTTAATTACCTTTAAAAGTGCATGGTTTAATAAAAAAAAAAAAAATACAAAATGATAAGTACTGATTAGCTTATTTTTATTTTATAGTTTTGTACAAGTGTTGTGTCACTTCTAATCAATACTGTTTTTTATAATTAAGTAGACTATGTTTGAATAAATATTGTTCATCTAATTGATTGCCTTTTAATTTTATTTTAACCATTAATATGCTTAAATCAGGCCTGGCCAACCCATGGCCTGTCACATTAAATTGTGTGGCCTGCAAAGCGATATTATATATCTATTAAAACTTTTGTTTTCCGTTTTGTGTATACCAAAACAATTAAATAAATGAAAATTTGCTTGTGTCATTATTATAATGCTCAAGTGCGAGTACAAACTCTTTGTATAACAATGAAATCTTATTCATTTCGTATTTGTTTTACTTTTTTAAAAGCATGTTTGCCTAAATTGTGGCCCATTGTAATGTTACGTGTGATCAAAGTGGCCCGCGAAACAATTTGGGTTGGCCAGACCTGACTTAAATAATTCTAAATCAGTTTGGCCTAGGACAAACTAGTTAAGCCTAAAGTATTTAGGCCAAACTAGATTATCCTAGGCTATACCCTGCATGCATAGGATAAACTAGTTTGGCCTGAAATCGGGTTTGGTCAGTAACATATATATTATTATTAGAAAGATTGGTGACAAAACTTTAGCACTTTTAAGCATTCATTCAACTTTCATTCTCTAGTACATGTGTCACCAAACTACAGCCTGCAAGGTTAGTTCATCCTGCCCCCACACTATGCCACAAATGAGCTAAAATATAATTATTTATATGAAAATACTAGCTGTTACCAGTGGCTTTGCCCGTGCGGATTTTGCAAGCAAACCTGCATATTCATTTATATTCAGTATATCATTATTTATATTCATTATATCAACAACCATAGTAATTGTTATATAACACCTACTGCTGAGAATGATGAGAATTGCTGAGAATCAAACAAACTATTTTCAATTTGATCAATTTTCTGGAATGTTTACAATCGTTTTATAATCGAACAAATATGCAATAATAAATTCGAGTTTAAAATGGTTCGAACATTTTTAAAATCGAAATAGATAAAAATATTAATAACAATGTCTGAAATGTTATTAATTTAATACACCTAAGTACTCGATGAAGACTAAATCCTCTCCCTCTCCCCTTGCAGAAGAATTTTGAAAAATCCCTTCTTATTGTGCATTGTCATGGCATACCCTATACTAAAATGCAGATAAAAACAAAAAATTTTATCTAAAATAGTACAGTAGAAGCCGTTTTTCCGGTTAAGCCTTAATCCTCTCCCTCTTACCCCCGCGGAGGAATTTCGAAAAATCCCTTCTTAGTGTGCGTTTCCATGACGTACCCTAACTGTCTACCAAACTTTACCTTTTTAGGTTAAGCGGTTTGCTCTGGGCGATGATGAATCAGTGAGTGAATGAGTGAGTCAGTCAGGACAAGCAATTTTATATATTTAGATAATAGATTGTAGATGAACTTACTATGTAGAAAAAATTAAAACAAGTGCAAGTAAAAATGGCAAAATTGGTCCAATTTCTTTACTCATTCTGTTTTTAATTTTATAATATTCCATTTGGAATATGTTTTGTTTTATGTGTAATGGTATATTGGAACTATATTTTATAGTTTTTCTTATTGAACCAGGTTTTTTATACGTTCTAAATTCTAATTCATTTTTTATCCTCTTTATTGTAATATCTAAATAATTTAATTCATTTTTGGTTTATCTTCTTCTTCTATTTTAAATTTTATTGCTTCATTTATTCTATTTAATTTTCTTAGTTATTTTTTCAATTTCTGTTTCATTGTATATAATTAGAATATTATTCACATATCTTTTGTAGACTTTTAACCCTTGTATCCCATTGATTCTTTCATCTATATCTTCACCAGTTTTGGCCCTATAACGGACCCCATACTTATTATACCTTCTGTCTGTGTGTAATTTTTATCTTCTATTTCAAAGTAGTAACTTCTGCAGAAATATTCTATCAAATCTATTATGTCAGTAATTTTTTATAGTTTATTTTCGTTCATTTCCCATGTTATTGATGGGTACATATCCACTATGTCAAGAGTAGCCATTTTAAATGTTACTTCAATGTTAACTTTTTTCAGTTCTTCTATAAGTTTATCTGTATTCTTGATTGCAAAGTTTGAATTTTGTTATTGTTGGAGTTCTTTGTTTTAGAAATTTTTATAGATTGTATAATGTAGTTAGACCAGTGATGGACTATTTAAAGTCCATCTATTATTTAAAGTCTAACTTTTTCATCAATTTTGTGAGTTTTGTAACTTATAATTTGTAGTTTATTGTCAAAGTTGTAAAGCAAAAGAGGTTAATTAAATGATTTACTCAATTAGTCTAGTCTTTATAATAAATTCATGTATAATTTATTTTAAAAGATATTTTAATTGCAAATTAAGTTTTTTATTTTGTTTAATTGTTAAATCTTTTTTTTCACACATGATAATTCCAAAAACTTTCATAATATGTTGATTATCGTCAATAAAATATGACAATAATCAACATATATAATCTGATCTTTAAAAACAATTTTTAAACTAAATAATTTTGGATCATAAAGTAACAATAAAAGTGAAATACAATTTCTTTTACAATAAATTCTGGTAAAGCTGTAGCAGTGGTATTCAATATTGAAATATAGTAAGAAAAAAGTTTTGATATGTTTACTTAATAAGTATTATAGTAATTTGATGGATACAATTTTATATTTTTTTTATAGGTGTAATAGTAGCATTTGTTTTAACTCTTAGCAGTTACTGTTTTTTGGCAAGTTTATTAGCATTTTTTGTACTGTCTTCAAAAGCAACTAAATACAAAGCAGAGAAGAAAAAGAAATTTGATTCTGAATATAAAGAAGGTAAGTTTATAAAACAAAACTACATAATAATTTTAAACAATTTTTATGACTTTGGATTTGGTATACTTAATGTGTTTCACAGATTATATATTTTCATAGGTGGCCAGAGGAATTGGGTACAAGTGATAAGTAATGGAGGTGTTGCAACAGAATTTGCAGTTCTATATTTGATAGAAAATGGAATTGGTGAAATCCCTATTGATTTCCGTAATAACTATGGTGTGTCTTGTTTTGCAATTGCTGTACTAGCTGCAATTGCAGGAGCAAGTGGTGATACTTGGGCATCTGAGATTGGTTCAGTTCTTTCACAAAAAGATCCTATTCTAATCACAACTTTGAGGAGGGTTCCAAGAGGTAACAAGGATTTGTTTCTAAAGTTTTATGTTACATTTTATATTGCTGAATGACTGCACAATTTTTATTATTTACATAGGAACTAATGGAGGAGTTTCATTAATTGGATTTCTTGCAAGCATTTTAGGAGGTGCCATTGTTGGAATTGCTTACTATGTTTGTCTTCTGCTGTGCTTGAGTAGTAAAGTGTTGGCAGAGAGCTCACCACAATGGCCTTTAATTTTGACAGCTACATTTTCAGGATTCTTCAGTTCATTAATTGATTCCATTTTAGGAGCAACAGTTCAGTATTCAGGTAAGAACTTTCTTGCTAATAAGCTCAATGTAAATCAATTATCTGATTATAAAGTTAGTTATTTAAAACTCCTAATAATCAATTATTATGTAATTATCCAGGAATAAATGTGAAAACAGGAAAAATTGTTGAGAAGGCAGGACCGAATGTAAAACACATCAGTGGGATTTCTTTACTTGACAATCATTCAGTTAATTTAGTATCTTCTATATTAACTGCACTTCTTGTTCCGAGACTGACTATGCCTCTCTGGACATATTTTTAAAGAGTTCTGACTTTGCATTTTGAGACAACGAAATTCAATCATATTGTTTTCAATATATCAAAAGTGATTGTTTATAGTTTGAGAATTAATAATTCCACCCATCTCTACAATTGTTCTGAAAATATATTTTTGCTTACATCTTTTAAGGTTGACTCGTGATGCATTTGCTGTCATGATTTTTTCAATATAAATTATTAAATTCATGTAATTGTACTTTTATACTGAAATATTTAAATATTAACAATTTAATTGTTGAAATTATTAACATCTATAAAATGTATATTTTCTTTTTTTTTTTTTTTTTTTTTTTTTTTTTTTTTTTTTTTTTTTTTTTTTTTTTTTTTTTTTTTTTTTTTTTTTTTTTTTTTTTTTTTTTTTTTTTTTTTTTTTTTTTTTTTTTTTTTTTTTTTTTTTTTTTTTTTTTTTTTTTTTTTTTTTTTTTTTTTTTTTTTTTTTTTTTTTTTTTTTTTTTTTTTTTTTTTTTTTTTTTTTTTTTTTTTTTTTTTTTTTTTTTTTTTTTTTTTTTTTTTTTTTTTTTTTTTTTTTTTTTTTTTTTTTTTTTTTTTTTTTTTTTTTTTTTTTTTTTTTTTTTTTTTTTTTTTTTTTTTTTTTTTTTTTTTTTTTTTTTTTTTTTTTTTTTTTTTTTTTTTTTTTTTTTTTTTTTTTTTTTTTTTTTTTTTTTTTTTTTTTTTTTTTTTTTTTTTTTTTTTTTTTTTTTTTTTTTTTTTTTTTTTTTTTTTTTTTTTTTTTTTTTTTTTTTTTTTTTTTTTTTTTTTTTTTTTTTTTTTTTTTTTTTTTTTTTTTTTTTTTTTTTTTTTTTTTTTTTTTTTTTTTTTTTTTTTTTTTTTTTTTTTTTTTTTTTTTTTTTTTTTTTTTTTTTTTTTTTTTTTTTTTTTTTTTTTTTTTTTTTTTTTTTTTTTTTTTTTTTTTTTTTTTTTTTTTTTTTTTTTTTTTTTTTTTTTTTTTTTTTTTTTTTTTTTTTTTTTTTTTTTTTTTTTTTTTTTTTTTTTTTTTTTTTTTTTTTTTTTTTTTTTTTTTTTTTTTTTTTTTTTTTTTTTTTTTTTTTTTTTTTTTTTTTTTTTTTTTTTTTTTTTTTTTTTTTTTTTTTTTTTTTTTTTTTTTTTTTTTTTTTTTTTTTTTTTTTTTTTTTTTTTTTTTTTTTTTTTTTTTTTTTTTTTTTTTTTTTTTTTTTTTTTTTTTTTTTTTTTTTTTTTTTTTTTTTTTTTTTTTTTTTTTTTTTTTTTTTTTTTTTTTTTTTTTTTTTTTTTTTTTTTTTTTTTTTTTTTTTTTTTTTTTTTTTTTTTTTTTTTTTTTTTTTTTTTTTTTTTTTTTTTTTTTTTTTTTTTTTTTTTTTTTTTTTTTTTTTTTTTTTTTTTTTTTTTTTTTTTTTTTTTTTTTTTTTTTTTTTTTTTTTTTTTTTTTTTTTTTTTTTTTTTTTTTTTTTTTTTTTTTTTTTTTTTTTTTTTTTTTTTTTTTTTTTTTTTTTTTTTTTTTTTTTTTTTTTTTTTTTTTTTTTTTTTTTTTTTTTTTTTTTTTTTTTTTTTTTTTTTTTTTTTTTTTTTTTTTTTTTTTTTTTTTTTTTTTTTTTTTTTTTTTTTTTTTTTTTTTTTTTTTTTTTTTTTTTTTTTTTTTTTTTTTTTTTTTTTTTTTTTTTTTTTTTTTTTTTTTTTTTTTTTTTTTTTTTTTTTTTTTTTTTTTTTTTTTTTTTTTTTTTTTTTTTTTTTTTTTTTTTTTTTTTTTTTTTTTTTTTTTTTTTTTTTTTTTTTTTTTTTTTTTTTTTTTTTTTTTTTTTTTTTTTTTTTTTTTTTTTTTTTTTTTTTTTTTTTTTTTTTTTTTTTTTTTTTTTTTTTTTTTTTTTTTTTTTTTTTTTTTTTTTTTTTTTTTTTTTTTTTTTTTTTTTTTTTTTTTTTTTTTTTTTTTTTTTTTTTTTTTTTTTTTTTTTTTTTTTTTTTTTTTTTTTTTTTTTTTTTTTTTTTTTTTTTTTTTTTTTTTTTTTTTTTTTTTTTTTTTTTTTTTTTTTTTTTTTTTTTTTTTTTTTTTTTTTTTTTTTTTTTTTTTTTTTTTTTTTTTTTTTTTTTTTTTTTTTTTTTTTTTTTTTTTTTTTTTTTTTTTTTTTTTTTTTTTTTTTTTTTTTTTTTTTTTTTTTTTTTTTTTTTTTTTTTTTTTTTTTTTTTTTTTTTTTTTTTTTTTTTTTTTTTTTTTTTTTTTTTTTTTTTTTTTTTTTTTTTTTTTTTTTTTTTTTTTTTTTTTTTTTTTTTTTTTTTTTTTTTTTTTTTTTTTTTTTTTTTTTTTTTTTTTTTTTTTTTTTTTTTTTTTTTTTTTTTTTTTTTTTTTTTTTTTTTTTTTTTTTTTTTTTTTTTTTTTTTTTTTTTTTTTTTTTTTTTTTTTTTTTTTTTTTTTTTTTTTTTTTTTTTTTTTTTTTTTTTTTTTTTTTTTTTTTTTTTTTTTTTTTTTTTTTTTTTTTTTTTTTTTTTTTTTTTTTTTTTTTTTTTTTTTTTTTTTTTTTTTTTTTTTTTTTTTTTTTTTTTTTTTTTTTTTTTTTTTTTTTTTTTTTTTTTTTTTTTTTTTTTTTTTTTTTTTTTTTTTTTTTTTTTTTTTTTTTTTTTTTTTTTTTTTTTTTTTTTTTTTTTTTTTTTTTTTTTTTTTTTTTTTTTTTTTTTTTTTTTTTTTTTTTTTTTTTTTTTTTTTTTTTTTTTTTTTTTTTTTTTTTTTTTTTTTTTTTTTTTTTTTTTTTTTTTTTTTTTTTTTTTTTTTTTTTTTTTTTTTTTTTTTTTTTTTTTTTTTTTTTTTTTTTTTTTTTTTTTTTTTTTTTTTTTTTTTTTTTTTTTTTTTTTTTTTTTTTTTTTTTTTTTTTTTTTTTTTTTTTTTTTTTTTTTTTTTTTTTTTTTTTTTTTTTTTTTTTTTTTTTTTTTTTTTTTTTTTTTTTTTTTTTTTTTTTTTTTTTTTTTTTTTTTTTTTTTTTTTTTTTTTTTTTTTTTTTTTTTTTTTTTTTTTTTTTTTTTTTTTTTTTTTTTTTTTTTTTTTTTTTTTTTTTTTTTTTTTTTTTTTTTTTTTTTTTTTTTTTTTTTTTTTTTTTTTTTTTTTTTTTTTTTTTTTTTTTTTTTTTTTTTTTTTTTTTTTTTTTTTTTTTTTTTTTTTTTTTTTTTTTTTTTTTTTTTTTTTTTTTTTTTTTTTTTTTTTTTTTTTTTTTTTTTTTTTTTTTTTTTTTTTTTTTTTTTTTTTTTTTTTTTTTTTTTTTTTTTTTTTTTTTTTTTTTTTTTTTTTTTTTTTTTTTTTTTTTTTTTTTTTTTTTTTTTTTTTTTTTTTTTTTTTTTTTTTTTTTTTTTTTTTTTTTTTTTTTTTTTTTTTTTTTTTTTTTTTTTTTTTTTTTTTTTTTTTTTTTTTTTTTTTTTTTTTTTTTTTTTTTTTTTTTTTTTTTTTTTTTTTTTTTTTTTTTTTTTTTTTTTTTTTTTTTTTTTTTTTTTTTTTTTTTTTTTTNTGTACGTGTGCTGATCTTTGTAATTATAAATTGTGAATACATGTGACTAATATTATTTTCTTTTTTATTTTGTGCATGTTACAAGTTATAAATAAATATAAACAAACAACACTAACTCGATAACATTAAATCTAAATACCAAAATGATTAATTTACTGTGTTTTTGTTATTTATTTATCCTGTTTTTAAGTATTCGGTATTCGGCCGAATAGTGATTAAATATTCGGTATTCGGCCGAATAGTGAAAAATAGGCCGAATACCGAATAGTAACCGAATATTCGTTACATCACTAGTAATAACTAATGATTAAGAATCTTAGTGAAGTACCGAGGGAGGGTTATTTCTATCAAATTGCAAAATCTGCACGGGCAAAGCCGCGGGTAACAGCTAGTTTTAAATATGTTGATAGTGATATTACTTTTTGCTAGTGGTTGTAATTCATATCTTAAGAAATTGTCATTCAAAATTGAACAATTTTAGTGCATTGATAACAACTTAAATAAAAATTGCTATTCATGATATTATTAATAATAATAATAAAATCAAAGTGTTGCCTAAATTTGTATTGTAATGAGAATTATTAAACAGTAATGCAGTTTTCAGAGTTAATGAAGTATCTTCTAGATACTACTAAAATAACATTTTCAATTAATTTTTTCCAATAAATAGAATACAGTAATTAACTTTCTAATTGGGTAATAGCAGCTTGAGAGTAAGTGAACTACTGGTAAAGTTAGACTGTATGTAATTTTTGGCTTATTTTTGGGACGACTGGGAAGTTTTCTCTGGGCCCGGGAAAAAGTTAGGTGTGGATAGTAGTTCCTACCCTTATAAAATTAATGTTATTTTTACTAATAGAAAATAAAATTTTTAAGATTGCTTTTTATTAATAAAGAAGCATTCCTCTTACTTGTATTTCATTAGAGCAAAAATATGAAAAAAGGGTCCATTCAAGCAGGGCATGGGCCCTGGGATATATTTATCTTAATATTTAAATGGGAGTGTTAGCGAAGCTTCTATGAGATTTACAGAATTGTTTGTTCTCAAAATCCGTTTGATAGATTTTGATTAAACTTTGCCATTTTCCATTAATAATTGCGATGCGGAATCCAAAAATGCAGTAAAAATGGAGGTCCACGATCTTAGTTTTCGAGATGTGCGCGCTTATGAAACAACCTTATAAGTTATAACAAAGCGATATCGTAAGATACACAAGTCCATACAGAATTATTACTTGCAGATATGGTTTGTAATGGCTCTTCATTTGTCATAAGGACGTGTTTTGCGACAATTTATTAATAAAATTTCACCTACTTTACCACTTAAGAGTCTTGATTTTTATAATTATTTTTTAAGCATTTCTTGATAATCATAGACTTTACTTTTAATAAGACATTCAAATATAGCTGGATATTCCAAAGGTGGCATTCTCTCAATTCATTATTCACGATTTTATAGTATATTGTGGTTGTCTTTGTATTCGCAAGTAATGCGGTCATAGATAAAACAAACTACAACGCCATGGTAACTGAAAGAGAGAGTTTTATTTCTCAAGCTAATGACGAATACTTTCTTCTCCTTGACACACACACTGACTAGTCGCATCATTTGCACTTTTCTTGATATTGACCATTGTTTTCCGACTGATAAGTAACAGGGTGTGATGACCTGAAGCGTTGCAGATGCAAACGCCACAAGTACTAATTGATGAAAATAAATTAAAAAGTACAAGTTTGTAGAAGAAACTATACAAAAATCCGAAAATTTTGCATTAGACTTAATTCTATGATATTCTGTGAACATTTTGGACCACTTCATAAATTAAAAGGCAATATAAATATTTCCTGACAGATAATAAGAATGGAATATTAGTAAAATTACAGAAGCTAATTTTGCCAATTATTTTCTAGAAACGAAAAATAAAAAATAATTCAGGTTTTCTTAATTTTACTTTAAATTTTTATCAATTTTAAAAGATGTTTAAAGATGTCTATAGTACGCTTTTTTCTTTACATTAGCGCGGTTGAGGTCGAAGTTTTAAACGCGAAAACGTGTACATCGGACGTTCAGTGCCGCTTTCCTGTAAACCTATAAGTTTGATAATGGTGTTTGGACAAAGCCGGCCCTACCATAGGGCGAACGGAGCAGCCGCTCCAGGCGCCAAGTTCTAGGGGCGCCTCAGTGGTAAAGAAAATTAAAGGAAAAATTTTTTTTTTCACTTTTCGATATTTTAATTGCAAGCGTGTGGCCAGTATGTGAATGGCCTTATCTGTTGAGACGCGCGTGGGTCGAGTGCGTGGGCAGGGTTCCACTCCGGGCGCCATAATAGGATGTCGCTCCATCCTAAAACTTGCCTCGGGCCGGCACTGTGTTTGGAATGTCGATCATGATTTCACTGACTATCCAAACACCATTGTCAAGCTTTTAGGCTTACAGGAAAGCGGTGCTGAACATCTGACGTACACGTTTTCGAGTTTAAACTTCGGCCTCAACCTCGCTATTAGAAAAAATTTAAACTTGTATAACAACGATTGGAAATACTCTTTTTGTAATTAAAAATATAAAAACCCTAACAATTACTAACAAAGTGGGCATTATGAACTAATTTCTATTAATAATTTCAAAATCAATTATATTCGCAGTTCTAGTTCTGCAGTTTTTGGAGTATCTTGTCTTTTTATGTTGGGCGAGAGCTTTATATATATATATATATATATAATTACTAACGTACAAGCATATATATATATATGCTTGTACGCAGGGAATAATGCCTTCTAGGAGGTTTTTAAGGGTAACTGGCCCCTATTCAGATGTTAAAGACTCCACGAAAACTCCATGTGGCCAGCTCGTTCTGGCAAGGCGCGAACCCACGACCGAACTCCCAGATTTCAGGGAACAAACGTTTGGCCACTTGTAGACCTGGAGTATCTTATGGCGGCGGGAAGGTGGTACTACAGTACGGGAAAATACAAGAACCTTCTCTGTAAACGTGTGGATAATGCTTCATATATTAGTAGGATGATAAATTATGTATAAAATAGTTATGTGTAAGGATAATAGATGAAATATAATTTGAAACATATAAACAAATTTTTGTTTCATTACATAACAGTGATTTAGACTTCATTATTACTATTTCAATAAATATTAAGCTGATCTTTTGTTAACAAAATTTCAATTTTAAAAAAGAAGGAAAATGGATGAAAAATTAGATTTGTGTGGAAAAGAAAAAGGAAATGCTTCTAAATATTTTATTCCTGGAAAATATTCGCATTCTTACAATTTACCAGGTTAGTTCGAAANTTCACTTGTTTTCTTTTCAATTTAAAAATAAATTTTTGAGGATTTTTATTTACTATATAATAAACATATTTTCTAATAAGTTCATATAAACAAGAGAACAATCAGAAAATAGAGATTAAAATGATAGATAAATTACATGATTGAGAGATCTTGATCAAAAAGAATCTTTCTTTGTTAATGAATGCCCAAAAATCTTGGTTAATACATATATAATTTTTAATCAGATAGATATCAGATTGATTTTCTAGAAGAAAAAATATAATACTGTATATGGATTTATATTTCAAATTAACAAAACTTCATATTTGAAGAATGTCAAGTGTATATGTTACTGTGAAAGACCAAAATTAGAGAATGTTGACACACACAAAATACGTTGGTGAAAGACCGAATATTTGGTTATATTATACATTCACACAATTGCTGGTGTATGTTGACAATGCACAGATAAGCTTTGGTGGAGGTCGAAATGATACCTGAGAAGCCGATGTATACAGAGGCGACAGTCTGTCACCAAATTCTTTGCCATTTCTTTCTGCTCAAATTGGTGATACCGTACAAATACAAGACCCTGATGTCGACTGTGGCCGTACAGATGCCTGAAATGTGTTGGCGGTTGTTGTTGGAATAGAAGACTTTGACTTTTATAAATTAGNATATATAAATATAATGAAAGTTTATTTTTTAAGATATCTTTTTTAAAGATTTTTATCTTAATTATTTTTTATATTAGATTTTCCAAATGGAAGACCCGATTTTTCCATCTACAAATCTGATCTAGAATTGATTTATTTTTCAAAACCTTCCGTTCAACGAATAAAATCGAAATATTTTCCTTCTTATCTGAGAGATCATACTTCTGCATCCGATATTCTGGTTCCCAATGAATAGTAGAACAATTACGAAAACCTTCCTCTCTGTTGACAAAAATTTCTGATGAACATGAAAATTAATTACTCTTATAGCATCAATTCTTTATAAAAATTATATTATAATAAAGTAACAAGCCTAATTAATTTATTTTCGAATAGCTAGAAATATATAAATAATAAATAACAAATTAAAGAATTTGATTGTTTAATCTAATTGAAACTCCATGGCAGATTACATAAATATTTTTAGATCAGGTAATATCTGGATTAGCCAGAAGGTAATGGGCCTAGGGCTAAATGCATATTGGGACCTACAGCAAATTAAATTATTATAAGTAAAGTAAGTAAACAGAAAACAATTGCATCCAGGGCAGTTTTCTCTTTTTGCCCACCTTTGGGCATCCTTGCGTAATAGTAGCGTATACATACTGTACTTCCCATTATGGGCCGGCAACTCCATTTCGACCATAGTACGTCATAAATAAGAATCGTTATCTCGACATGTATTATCATGATGATATGGAGCGATTTGGCCAAAATGGCTCGTGAGCCCAAAAAATTCAACTCATCAAACTATTATGAGAAAATTATGAAAGCCTATGAACGCCTTCTGAGTTTTCATTTGTTATTATTTTTAGCACTTTTTGCAGAGAAAGCTAAAAATAACAAATGAGACTAATGGCATAGCGATAATTATTATGACATCGTCACAATGCCAGGCTGCAATTTTTAATCATATCTTTTAATTTATTTAATTTAAATTATATGCTCTTCATCTTCAAATTAGTAGTGTCTTGCCCCTGAACATCATATTTTTCCTTTAGCAATGGAGTTGTGCCGGTCATCTATCTGATATAACGCATTTCAGGGGAAAATTTTTGAATTGGAATAACGTAACTTCCGATTCGCATAGGAAGTTCTTATATAGTTAATCGGGTCCTTCTGCCTCCATAGTGTCCATATCTGGTCTTGAATGTCGTGTTTTTAAGTCAGTGAGTTTTGTTGTACAATGTTACGGCATTACCGAAAACGTAACAAATGCATTGTTGATCAAACTGTGGTCCGCTGTCACTTCGGAGTCCGAAAAGTTCTCAGAAATACTTCAGAGATGTCATGTGGCTGAGGTGAGTGATGTTTCAAGATAATCACTTGACCTAGTGACGTCATCGAGGTCATGGACACGCTTTGTATGCGTCCGTGCTACTCCACGATAGAAACAATGGCAGCAAGAACGGTGAGAGTGGGAAAGTAGTTTTATGGTTTTTTGTATATAGCGTTTTTTATATGGGTCGGCTACAAAAAGTTCTATGCTATTTGAAAATGTCTATCAAATGTGTGTATTTCAGAAACAAAAGAAAACGCATAATGGTAAAAATCAATACGTTTTACGTTTGTTTATTAAAACCAGTTTACATTTTCGACCATCGGATGGGTCCTGAGTTGATTGCTTAGTATGGTAACACCAAAGAAATTATTACAAATTTTCAGTGTGGTGCCCATTATTCATGAATACTGCTGTCAGAAGAGGTAAGGCACTGCACAGCGTTAACGAGCATTTCGATTGGTATTGTTGAAACATGTTGGTGGACAGAATCCTTCAATGCAATCATTGGATACATTGGATACACCACCTTTGATTTCAAGTAGCCCTATAATCAAAAGTGTCAAAGTATAAGGTCCTAAGACTTTGCATGTCATTCGTGTGGAAAGGAGCTACTTAGGACACAGTTCTTTCCAAATGTTGATCTTAGGAAGAACAATGCATGAAGGTGCTCGTCTGACGGCAGTGTTCACGAATGATGGGCAGTACATTGAAAATCTATACTAATATTATAAAGAGATAATGTTTGTATGTATGTATGTAAGTTTGTTTGTAGCAGGTAATCTCCGAAACTACTCATCCGATTTCAAAAATTTTTAAAAATTAAATATGTATTT
>NW_019385247.1:306659-314006 GCF_000671375.1 Centruroides sculpturatus | reverse complement strand
CAAGAAGACGGATTTTATAAAATAAAAAGCAGTTGAAACTGCATTTTTATGAATAAAAATTTGACAAACTATTTATCGTTTTATGACGAGTAAAATTTTTTCGTCGCGTTCGCGGCTTTTAAGTAATGCATAGACCTTCGAGGCGCGAGGCCCTTCAGACCGCGAGGCATAGGCTGTGGCCCACGTCGTTCATGCCTTACGCCGCCCTTGGTCATAGAAATGATGTAATTTGAATATATAATATATATAAATACGTATGTCAAGTTATATCTTTATTACTACGTAAAATATATTTAAGAGTTTACGACCACTGTGCTGGGTGATACGTTGTTGAAACAAAAAAAGTTATGCATTCCATCACGTACATAAACAGTGTCGTAATTCACCAAGTGCAAATCAGCAAATTCGTAAAATTTTTGTTTATTTTGAACAATCCGGATAATCGAAAATCCGGATAATGGAGGTCCGGATAATGGAGGTTCTACTGTAGTTAGAATTAAGGCTTACGGTAAAGAACTCTGCTTCTATTTATACTATTTTAGATGCGGGTTTTTGTGTCTTTGATTGCGTTTTAATAGGGTACGTCAACAGAATGTACACTAAGAAGGGATTTTTCGATATTCCCCCGCAGGGGAGAGAGACAGAATTAAGGCTTACTGTGAAGAACTTGGCTTCTATTATATTATTTTAGATGCGGGTTTTTGCGTTTTTGATTGCGTTTTAATAGGATACGTCAACAGAATGTACACTAAGAAGGGATTTTTCAAAAAATTCTCCCCCCACGGGGTAAGTGTTATATATTTATAATAGATACATTTTGAGCTACAACAACGCGTAGCGGGGTCTGCTAGTTTGTAATAATTTCTTTGGTGTTACACAAACTAAGCAATCAACTTAGGACCCATCTGTTGGTCAAAAATATAACTAATTTGATATTAAAACTTTCTCGTTATAAAACAAAAATTTCTCTTCATTCTGTGCATTCTGTAAAACCTCATCATGCTACTGTAAATGCGTAGCGAATTACAGTAATACCTCGACTTACGCTAACCCGGAGTTACGCGATTTTCAAATCTCTTCGATTCGTCTTTTGTTTGAGCGCCACGCAACTCTTGATTACTCATTCCCTCCACACTATTGTTCAGCTTATCGACACATAGATACAGTTTATTTTGTGTTATTTATTTCTGTGTTTGTTATATCTACGGAGACTTGAGAGACTCTACTATGTCATCTAAACGAAGTAGAACTGATTCTTCTGCATCAAACAAGAAAAGAAAAACTTTATCTTTGGAATATAAAGTTAAAATTATTAAAGATTTCGATACAAAAATGAAAATTTGTGAATTGGCAAAGGAGTTTGATCTACCGGAATCGACGGTCAGAACTATTATAAAAGGTAAAGAAAAAATTCTCGAAGCTGTGAAAAATGCTTAATCTTTAAATTCAAACATCATTTGTAAACGTCACGGTATTATCGCTGAGATGGAAACAATGTTAAATTTATGGTGTGATAATCAAGTAAATGTGAAAAATTATATAATAATATAATTTGTTATACATATGTATTATCTAAGATTTTATTAAACATTTTTTTCTAAATTATTGTTTTCTTTAGTCTCCGGCCCCAATTAAAAATTATTTGTATGTATTTATATGCGAAATTATACCCCGACTTACGCGAATTCGACTTATGCGGTTATCGCTCGGTCCCACCTATCGCGTAAGTTCGGGGTATTACTGTATTATTCTTCTTGTGTCCATTCCGGCCATCTTTGGACCACGTACAAACAACTAATTATGGCTTGCTTTTCGCTCTTCCCTTCCCTTTGTTCTTCTTCCTTTCTCCCCAATACCTCTTCATTCTGTCGCTCTGCTGTTGTCTTTGCTACTGAGTGAAGATTCTTCCACGTCTGTTATTCTCCTTTTCTTGAAAACTCTTGAAGTTCTTTATTTTATTTCTAAACCTTTCCCTGTTCTGGATATCTTCTTCAGATACTGAATGTCCATTTCTGCCATGTCTTTTTTGGTGTTATTGATCCATTGATTCTTATTCTTTTGGTTGATGAAATACGTAAACATTTGTTTTGTTAACCTATTTCCCCCCATTCTCTTTATATGTCCAAAGAAGCATACTCGCCTCCTCCGAATTGCATCTGAGAGTCTTGGGATTTTTTTTTGATAGAGCTCTTTATTGCTCCTTAGCACGTAGTTACAATGTTCATCTATTTTCGGCCCCAGAATTTTTCGAAGGATTTTCCTCTCTTTTTTCTCCATATTTTTTATTTCCCCCATTTTAAGAGTAACAATGCCTTCTGCTGCATAAAGTGCTTGAGGTTTTATCACGGTCTAATTTTTGCGTTGATGGAGATTGATTTCTTGTTATAAATGTCTTTGGAAAGTTGATAGGCAATTTCCAACTTCCGTGTCCTAGCATAATTTGCCGCTTTAGACAACCCATTTGTTTCAATAATTTCTCCAAAATACTTAAATTTTGATACTTTGTTAATTTCTCCAAAATCTATTTTTAGTGATTTTGGGGCACCTGAAATATTTGTTATGTACTCTGTTTTAGAAGTAGATATTTGTAAGCCTGCTTTCTTTGCAATTTTTCCAAGGAGGTTAATTTGGGTGATAGCTGAGTTCACATCCTTAGCCAATGCCGCGAAATCATCTGCAAAAGCCAAGCCGTTGAGGTTTACTACTTTGTGTTTGGTTCCTAATTTAATTTGGTTATCTATCCCAGCCTCTTGTAATGCTTTTTTCCATTCTCGAATGATCTTTTCTAGCACACAGTTAATTTAAAGAATATGGGTGAGAGTCCTTGCCGAACTCCAGTTTTGATTTCGAATGGCTTAGAAATTTCCCCAAGGAATTTTACTTTAGATTTAGTATTTGTAAGTGACTGTTTGATTACATTTATCAGCTTATCATCTACTCCAAATTCATTAAGTGTAGCGAACAAGGTTGGTCTATCGATGGAATCATATGCTTTTTTAAAATCTACAAAAGTGACAACATAGTTGCATTTTGTCATAGTGTAATGCCTAATTATAGATTTTAGACTGAAGATTTGTTCCATGCATGACCTTCCTTTACGGAAACCTCCCTGATATTCCCCTATGTGAGCGTCAACTTGCTTTATTATTATTATTATTATTATTAGTCTATTATTTTTTTTTTTTCAAATTCTCTGTTACTTTTGGATTACCCTGTATAATAAAATTTTAATAATCTCTTCATTATATGCACTTTGGTTGTAAAATTTTCATGCTTATTTTCTAGGGCTCTGAGGAAAATATAGCCTATTATGAAACCTGGACGTTCCACTCTTCCTTTCATTCCCCCTATTAAATGTAATTACTTTGACTTCTTTGACTCCGATGTACTGGCCCACAGCGCAATGGATCTGGTCGCCCGCCGCCATATTGAAGCAGAAGAGATCTTTCTCCGCCAGACAGGTCACTTTTCGTAACCAGTCCTGGTAGCAATCTCAGAGGAACCTCGGAGGAAAAAGCTATATGGCTAGAGCCTCCACATGAACATTGAAAAAATGAAGGTAACTGAAAATACACGCGGATTAAATAAAGGGAAGTTTTCTTCTGAATTAAATATTTCCCTTTATTTGAAATATTTATAATTATAAACAGTATTTTGTATCCTATTTCTTTACACCTAAATAGATATTAAATTACAGTATAATGCTGCACTTCAAATAATTTCACAAATCATCAATTTTCTTAACAGTTTTTATAATATTCAATAGTACTAACCGAAACTCGTTCAGATATAAACTAAAATAATTGTAATTAAGCATAATTATTTATATTTGAGAGGTAAATCCAATGAGTGTAATAGTTCTAAAATTCAAGACTTGTGCTTAAAAGCTTCTTTTGCTAGATTTTCCTATTATGCAAATTAATTAATTTTATAGTAAGTATGGCTTAGTTTAATACATTAAATTGTTCTGTTGAAAATGTTTTGAAACTTTTCATTCAGAAGGATGGATAATCATTCATTTTTTTACTAGTCTGCTATTGTATATTTCGTCACTTAAAAAAATGTTTTGAATTAAAAAATTTATGAACAGCAGTCACCACGAATACATAATTAAAATTTTAATGAATTTGTACTTTTATAACATAAAGTTACTGTTAAATTTTTAAACTAAAAAGTCACTGAATTTAAATGATCCAATTATTGCGCATATTACATTTAAAGCAAACATATAATTACGTCAATGATAAACAAATAAAATTGTTTGTAATTGGCTGTAAACACAATGACGAAAATTTTAAGCTTTTTCTAATTGGACAAATTGGATATTTGTTTATCTAAATAACCAATCATTTTTGAGAATTTAAAAGTTTAAAAAAGTAAAATACAAGCGCCACGTACACGGCCGAGTTATTAGAGAACACGTATTCTCGTCCACAGTATTATTTGTATACCGGTTTGTGGAGTCGAGACTAAATCTTCTTCACCAAAATGAAAGTCAAGATGGCGACGACGGATGAAAACGAGGACTTTACATTATTTACTGTCGGAAGTATCGTTAGATGTAAAACATGTCACCAGCAAACGGTAGAAGGTGAAGTCGTTGCATTCGATTATCAAACTAAGATGTTGATATTAAGTATCCTTTTGAATAAGCCATCGATGTTAAATTTCCTATCACATATACTGTTTTTTAACCTCTTTAACATATTAAATCATTTTGTAGGTATTTATTTATATATTTTTAAACTTCCGTCCTTTTATAATTATACAATGAAGTAAAATAATTTTATTATGCACAAATGGTTTTTAAGATGTTCTTTGACAGAAATAACTTAGCAAAAAAATTTCGAGTTTTTTAAATGCCTTTACAGATCAATGTTTACACTCCAAATGAATAAATGTGAGTGTTTTTCAATGACTTATTACTTAATTTCATGAAATGTATCAATTATAAAGATATTTATGCTTCTCTAAAACAAAAGTTCATAGTAATATTAATGAAATTTCTAATGGAACCTAACCTGATGTGTGTATATATATGAATTAAGAATTTATTTTTATTAATCAAATAATAATAATAATATATTAAATTAAAAAAAAAACAAGAAAACATGCATTCTAAACTGTGTTTTAATAATTCATTTCGTATAAAAATGTCTTATTCTAACTGATTTTAGTTGTACAAGTGTTAATATTATTAAACACTAATTATTGAAATAAAAACATAATATATTCTTATTCAATGATCTAATTTGATCTAGTAAATGTTTTTATGCATTTTTGAATTTTATGATATAAAGTTATTTTTTTATGTTATTTTTTAAATTTATACTGCTTTAATATGTTAAAAAGATAGATTTGTACACTTTTTATAATTTTTGTGCCCTTTATTTATATTCTGTTTAATGACATATATTACACAACACGAATGCAAATGTTAAGTTACTTGAGAATTTTCTTGTGATGCAGAATAAAAACTGTTTTGGTTTTTTTTTTTTTAAATATAATTTTTACATTGTTTATTATTATTTTTTGAGTAATTAAATCCATAATAAATTGTAAATATAGTAAAATTTATATAAGTTGTAATAGCATTATAAGCTTTTTTTGTGGTTTTTATCAATATATTTCATTAATTTATTTAAATTGATGTAAAAAGTAATTATTTTTTATTTTAATTCAAATTATTTACACAAATTTCAATGGAAGCTATATTTATAAAATTCACAAATCTTTGGTTAATTTCAACAGATATCAAATTTTATTATATTTTTGTTATATTGATTATTAGTATATTTAAAAATAGCAAATAAATGATATTAATGAATTAAGAATTAATAAATGAATGCAAATAAGAGTTTATTCATACTAACCTATTAATAATTGCATTTTTTTTTTTAATTTGATTAAATTTTGTTTGAACATCAAATAAACTCCATTAAACTGTACCATAAACATACCAAAACATGCTGGTTAAGGTGACCAACAATAAGTATAATCAGTAATGTGTTGTGGAAAGACTAAAGTTAATTTATAAATTAAGGAACTGTTATTCAATTAGAACATTAGATAAGATATGAATATATTTGTTATTATCATATTAGGGTAATTAATTCACATGATGTGACTCAACTGGACAGAATTTGGAAGATCATCTTGGAGTTAAAAAAATTTTTTTACGCATATGCAACATACCAATACTAGCACACTTGAAATTAAGAAATATTTATCAACATTTTCATCTGTTTATAACAGACTTCTTCAGGTATATAATGCAGAACAAAATGGCTATATTAAAATCAAATGTGTTTTTACGAATGATTTACAAGTTCAATTTAAAATTGCTTCTGGAACAAAGTATTTCTACAGATTAAAATTATTTTCCAGACAAAAACATATTTAGTTTAAAAATATTTTTGAATAACTTACAAAATTTGTTTAAATTATTTCCCATAAAAATTACTTATTTAGTTTAAGATTATTTATTAATAACCTACAGAAGGAGTTAACATAATTTTCCAAACAATTATTTTCATACAAATAACTAATATATAATTTAAATTTTCATTTATGGAAAATCTTTCATAAAATCATTATTATAAACTAAATACATAATTTTTATGGGAAATAATTTAAACAAATTTTGTAAAGTTATTTCAAAAATTTTTAAAAATTAAATATGTATTTTGTTCAGGAAATAATTTTAGATCATTTTTGTAATGTATATGAAAAATAATTTTAAATAGTAGATGTATTTTGTTCCAGAACAATTTTAAATTGAACTTGTAAATCATTTATAAAATGTGTTCAATTTTAATTTAGCTGTTTTGTTCTGCATTATATACATGAACATGTCTGTTATAAATGGATGAAAACATTAGTAAATATTTCTTAATTTCAAGCATGTTGGTATTGGTATGTTGTGTATGTGTATTCTATTCCAGTATTGGAGAGTTATTGACTTTATTTATTTATTATATTTATTTATTGCCAAAAAGTAATTGAATTTGATTAGAGTTAACATTTAAATCTTTAAATATTTTATATAGCCTAATAGATTGTTACTCATTCACACACAACCTTGAATAACAGTAAAAAGTTTATTCAACTTAAAAAGCATTTTCAATCGTTTTTAATGATCTTTATCAGGTTTGTGTTTTAAAAATTGAACATTTACAAATACAGTAGATCCCCCTATAAGACGGTAGATACGTTCCGTTCTTTATGAATCAATTTTGTAGGAATCATAGTTTACGGACTACGGCTGTTTGAAAGGTTTTCTTTCATAAAATTAATCGATTCTAGACTAATTCGACTCAACATTTCCAAAATACGTATATTTTTTTG
>NW_019385247.1:269410-305190 GCF_000671375.1 Centruroides sculpturatus | reverse complement strand
GTTTAAAGCACATAAAATCATATTAAAATATATACATTTACAAGTATATACTGTATTTACAGTACATGCATTCGTAAATTTAGATTACTTTTTTCTGTACTATATTAAAAACTAAAATTTATTTGTTTGTAAGCTTAAAATAGATCCTTATTAACTATATATTATTAAAAATGCATTAATAAATAAAATACAGAACCGGGAATGGTAATTTATGGTTTAGCCTAATGACAAGTAGATTCAGAGACAAGTAAATTCGACTTACGTCACCTCTCCTGGAAGCAATTACTGACGTAAGGTGAGGTATACCTGTAATTACTATGCTTGTCACTGAGAATCAATTTATTATAGTTATGATAGAGGTCGTGATGCAGAATAACATTGGAAAAATTTTTCTATCTTGGCTATCAAACTAAATACAGTAAGACCCTGCTTAATGCAGGGATGCATTCCTAGACGACAAAGCACGAAATGAAACAGTGTTAAACGAGCTCATTTTAACATAGAGTAAATAGGGATAGGGAAATACGTGACCAAAAATAAACAAATTTTACTTTAATTTTAAGTTATTTTTATATTAATTTGTATAATAATATTTGTTAAATAAGATATAAACATATGCACACAGAAATGTAAAGTTCATTTTTTGTGATGAAGGTCCTGACTTTTCTGAAATTCTTGTTTTTTTGCAATGAAGTTGTAACGTTTCATTTGTCACTTTTTTCTTTCCTTAAGCAAATGTCGGTAGCAGAAGATCGTATCCAAAATGCCTTGTTTTGCTTTTGCATTCCTTTCAAAATCTGGATCATTTGCTACAATTTGATCAACGATTTCAGTCGTCATACAAAATTTTTACTAAGGAAACCTGTAGAGAAATTTTTTGGGTTCTTCGTTTTTAGAATCTCTATTTTCCAGATCCACATGAATTTCATGTTCTGCCAGTTCTTGAAGGTTGTCGTTGGTAAGGCTCTCACCAGAAACCTGCTGTAACTCCTCAATATCCTGTTCATCTATATCTCCTAGTCGATTATGTTGAGTTTGATCAACCTAATGATAGAGATAGGATCTTCTCATTAAGAATTCTTGGATACTTCCAGCCATAACATCCTCCCTCCACACTCCGTTCGTTCATTTATCAGTTAATTCGTGCCAAGCAAAGCCGATATTACCTATGATATCCATGATATATTTTTTGCAAAATTGCACCAAACAAACATAAATTTAAAGAAAGTACACCTTTTTGTTACCTTTTTCTGATTGGTTTGTGTTCATAAATAATCGTATTATATATGAATCAATGAAATGTCATGATAATTTAAATCAGTGTAAATTTTGAGCTTTTTTTAGGCTTCACGTAGACCGCGTTATATTGAATCAGCATTAAGCGGGGTCTTGCTGTATGTTGGAAATGATTAAGAATGTTAGATATGCTTTTTATTCATTTTAAGAACATTTTTTATAGTTTATTTGAAAATAAAAATAATTGTCTTCAAGCATGGTTGCTACCAAAACAGTAATATTGAAAAAAATAAGACAAATTATCAATAATTTAATGAAACTTAACTGATAGGTCATGTAGGCAAGTTATTAATTAGATATTTCATTATTAATCATAATTCAGATTTTTTTTGTTTAGAAGTGTATAATGCATTGCCATGAATCCAAAAACTGATATTTTCAATTTTGATTCTAATATATCGTCTATACTATGAAGATATGAAAACACCTATTTTAATATATGTTTTATTTCAAACAATAAGAGACAACTTATTTTGCATAATCTAATCTATTGTTGAATAAAAAATTTTGTCTATTCAAAAATTAACCTTTATATACATTAATAATTTTTAAAAATCAAATTATGGTGTATGTTAACATGAAGCATTTTCTATTAATCTGTGTTAATCTTTTCAATATTGAAGTTTCAATAACTTGAATAAATTAACTTTACTTTCTGAATTTGTTTAAAAAAAATACAAATCAAAAACAGAGTTCTAGACAATATTATATAAGTTATAAAAAAAGTGTAAAAACTAGCAAAAATAATTTATTGTACTTTAAGTGTTAGAGAGAGAATATTAAAATCAAATCATTTTTTTTTTTTTAATTTGTAAAAGATGTATGAACAGAAGAGCATCATTTTTAGAGAAACTGTTGTAATATGATGTTGCCATAAAAGTAAAATAAATAAATTTTTTAAAATAAAAAAATACTATATTATTTAGCCTATTTAAATAAGAGGGAAAATTTAATAAAATGTAAATTTTTAAATTGAAAATATAAAGGAAAATTAACAATAGCAAAATTTAATATTTAAAAACAAGTTTCATACTTAGAAGTTAAAGATTATATATATAATCACTAAAACAAGTTTCATATTTAGAATAAATAAACTGTGTGTGTGTACACAGTTTATTTATTCTCTAAACTTTGTTTGGACATACATACAGAGAGAGAGAGAGTTTAAAGAATATATAAATATACATAATTCATATTGAATTGTAATGACTGAAGATTTAAATTATTGTCATGAAGTTTAACCTAGTTAAATAAATTTAGGATTCATATCTTTGTTTACAACAAAAACCATAAAAAATATTAATGTTATTAAATTCAAAGTATTGAGTAGAATGACACTTTTTAGAAGAAACAGAAACTGGCATTTAAAAAATTTTACATTACAGGTATTACTAATTTTTAATTATATTTTTAAAAATTTATATATAAAGTAGTATTAACATAATAGTTATTTGAATAACAACTTTTTGTTGTTTAAAAATTGTCAAAACAGTATCTGGAATATAATTATTCTTAGAAGTTATCTAGCTCCATGTAAAAGTATACAATTAAATTTTTAACTTTTTGTTTTGAATTTTTGGTGTTTTTTTTTTATTTTACAAACTTCTTTTGGAACTTTTTTGAAGCCAAAATTAAATTTAGAGAAGTTTAAAATATTTGTGCTTAATGTTGTTTTGTCATTTAAAAAATGATCATAATGTTATAAAATGAGTGGAAGATATATTTATTTGAAATTTAGAAATGAATAATTGATTTATAACAGATTAATGACAGCAAAATGTTGTTAATCTGTCTGTTTAATTCTGTGAGGAACTCTCGAGGATTGATATATCAAACTTCATGAATCAAACTCTAATGTATCGGGTTATCATGATGATGATTGTTTATATGTGCCTTGCTGGGGTTTGCAATGGCCAGTTGAGTGCCTTAGGAGATGTTTACAGGATGTGGATGCTGGATGTGTCCACATCCGGCCCCATAATAATTGTTGGTGGTTATAATATAATGTTATATATACTGGACGATTGGATCAGACCAGAGATCCAGGTAGTGTAATTGGCAATGCATCTGCATGGTAAGCAGGAGTTGCGGGTTCAAGTCCTGCTCTGGGCTGATTCTTTTCTTCCAGCAGTTCTAAATTATTTAATTAAAAATTATAATTACTAAATTTATTAAGAGATGGTGCTTAATGCCTCCCACTAGTACTAAATTGTTTCATAATTTATTAGTATTATAGCCATATTCTAGCCCAATGACGTATGGCATTAGTTGACTTAGTTTTATAATGTATCGGGTTATAGTGATGATGTTTGTTTACAAACTTCAATATAATTACAATCAATGTTTCTATAAAAATTAAATGTATTTTATTTAGATATGCTATGTACAAATTAAAACTTGTTAAATTTATCTGCTACAATAAGTCATCCAAAATGAATATAAAATTTTTAACATTTTGTACCGTAATAATCTAAATATATAAAATTACTTGTCCTGACTGACTGATTCATCATTGCCCAAAGCAAACTGCTGAACCTAGAGAGGTGAAATTTGGTACACAGGGTACGTCATGAAAACACACACTAAGAAGAGATTTTTGGAAATTCGCCTTGTGAGGGGAAGAGGGAGAGCATTAAGGCTCAACCTGAAGAATGGCTTCTACTGTACTATTTTAGATGCAATTTTTTGTTTTCAACTACATTTAGTCTTCATTGAGTATTAGATGTATTAAATTTATAACATTTCAGACTTTGTTATAAATATTTTTATATATTTTGATTTTTTAACCAAATGTTTGAACTGTTTTAAATTTGAATTTGTTATTGCATATTGGTTCAATTATAGAACGATTGTAAACATTCAAGAAAATTGATCAAATTGAAAACAGTTCATTTGATTCTCATCATTCTCAGTGGTAGGTGTTATATAACAATTCCTATGGTTGTTGAAATAATGAATATAATTGGTATTTGCTTGCAAAATCCGCACAGGCGAAGTCGCAGGTAACAGCTAGTTTTATATATTTTTAAAAATTTTAAAAGGTTTTAATGACTGTTTCAAAATTAGGATAGGAACATATACAAGATTACAGTGCATTTACTCTAAAAAATCATGATTAAATGTAACTAATGTAAAAATTATTTGGTTTTGGAGTAGGGAGAATAGTGGGTGTGAAAATGCATTCATCAGATGTAGAAGGCTATAACTTTGAAGATATGCCTTGATTAGAAGTGGATGCAATTTGAGTTAACATTGTAAACATGATACAAAGCAAGTTAAATAAGTGTTTTAAAAACTATATGCAGATTAGCCCATAAAAAATATCTGTTCAAAACAGAATTTAAATTATGTTCAAATTTTTAATAATTGTATGAATTCTTTATTTAATCTAAATTTAAATCAAATACAGTTGTATCAAAAAACGTATCAATTTTGTTTTTCTTTTGATTAATTAAAACACTAATTTGCCTATTCTAATAATAATTCTATTTCGAATCTCACAGGAATGAGAAAAAAATTTGAGATAGACAGGCTTCGAATAAACAGTAATAAGTTTGATTGGAGGTATGGTACTTTATTAATGGAATAGCAAATAAATGCATACATGTATACTGTATTAGATATAAATAAAGCGTTTTTGATATACTTTAACAGAAATAGTTTGTTATTAGTTTCTGATGCCTGACTTTCTTCAACCAATAAGATGCAAGCCAAACTCAGTCAGTCAGAGAAAAACAGTGTTAATTGCAACTAAATATTTTATTGCAAGAGATGTTTCTCAATTAGTTTATGCTATCAAAATATAGTCGCTGAGCTTTAAATTTGTAATTGACACTTCAGTCCCTAATTTGAGATAGAAAGGTTTGGGAGAAAATTATTTGTGATAAGTATGGAAAGTATGTTGAACTTAGACTAAAATGCAGGGGAGAAAAATAAATTTAGAGCTAAACATGTTTTAGATACAGGTTCAACTGTATATATAAATTGAGGAATAATAATTCATTAAGTTTAGAAAATGCCTAATAATAAAGAATTGATGTTTAATTGTAATTTTATAGTGTTTTTTAATATCGATTAAAAATTTTTTAAATGTTGCTGACATAATGTAGAAAAAGAAGAATGTAATAAATTATTTTTAAACAAATTTACAGTATATTTTTAGGGCCATCCATTGATTACATGTATAATTTGAGTTTCTTTTGGCTCCTCCTTCCCTATTGGTATAATGTAGTTTTGGTAAACTCCCCTTTTATTATTTCTACAACTTTATGGGTCCACCTTCAATTTGAAGAACTGACTTTTAAAATATTTGCTGAACTTTAACTAATTGTTCATTCACATGACATAAGTAGGCTTATAAGAATAAACTGTTGTTAGAAATGGATCAAATCCATTTCTAACAACATGGCTTTTAGAAGAACACTCAATGCTGTGCTATGCTTCATTATCTAAACTGATAATCCAAATAAAATCTCTGCTGATAAATCCTAATCTTTTTAATTAAAAAAAAAAGCTATAAGTAATTGACACTAAAATTTGTAAAAAAAAATTTTTATTTAAGTAACTGTGTAAGTGAATATACATCTCCCATTTTCAAGACATTTTATCTTTTGTGAAAATTTTCTGTAATTAAATTGGGGAAGAAAACTTGTGTATAATGTAGTTTCTTTTGAGAGCAGTTTGAAAAAATCATTAATTACTATATTTATTTGAAACAAAGATATACCTTTAGTTTCTACATGCTTACCCACAGATTTCTTGTATATTTTTTCAAAAAAAGAAAAAAAAACTTGACAAGAAATACTGAACAAAGTCTATTTGTTTGATATTTATTGTAAGTAAAATAAGTTATATCACTGTTTTCTGCAGTATCAAAGTTAGAAATTTTTTACCTGTAATGTTTCTCATCTGAATTAACACTAATGTTGTTTGTCATGTTCCTGAATTTTAATTTATTATATACATATATACATGCAGTTTTAGTTTTAGTAAACTAAAACCACTACTCACTAACAACACTGGATTTGCAGATCTTTCCATATGCAATCGTGCTCAATGCTGTTTTAAAGCATCAGAAATGCAACACTTTTTGAGAATGCTGCTCAACTTTTTCTGGAACTTTCATTCAAATACTACATTACTACAATAGACTAATGATTAAGCTAACAAGGGAACCATCAATCCTTGTCCTCCTTGAACTGTTTGATTTTTTTTAATGTGTTACAGTTTACTTATCTGACTAATAGTCAGCAAAAGACAACAAAAATTTTTAAAAAAAAACTAGACGACAAAAAATTTTTTAAAATACATCAGTACAAATCTTACCTATTCATACTGCAATGTGTACATTTAATTTTTTTCTTTATTGAGCAATTAGTTGTCTTGAAGTTTATAGAAGAGCACAATGCATTAACCATTGCTAATATGATAATGATGAGGCATTGGCATGATGAAGCAGCTTGTCAGTGAATGAAGAAGAATAAAACAAATAAATTTAACACAATACTTTTAAAATTAATTGTAATTGTCAAAAATAAGCATAAAAGTCAAAATAAACATTTTTTTATACATATGGTAGGCATATTTATTAGTCTTATTTAAAAATGATCACACTCCCTTACTCAGATTTTTCTAATATCTGGATCACTTCCATATTTGTATATAGGAGAGTCTATTGTATTTGCAATTATAAAATGATATTGTCATTATATAATATAATATTATATAATGACAATATCATTTTATAATTGCAAATATATATATATCCTATGAATCATTTTATATAATATATAATGATTCATAAGATATTACATTACAGGAAGAGATTGAATTATAAAAGAAATATTCAAAAGAAGTTGGGAACTACAATATCAAGCTTTCCAATTAGCCATCTTATTAATTTGACCATGTTCGCTGTGATTCATTTCATTTTTACAAACTCAGTACATAACCAAAACAGAAAACTTTAAACGTTATCTTATAAACCCTTACACAGTAAAGTAACTCTTGCTAATGTGCATTAGTCAGATATGGGTACTATAACACATTAAAAATTCAAGGAGGGAAAGGATTGATGGTCCCCAAGCTGACCTCTTCAATATTTGTGATGAGATATTTGTCTAATAAAAGTATTGAAATGACACAATGGAATTAATGATGAAAAAATAAGACACACGACACTAGAGATAGCTAATTATGATAAGATGCATCTCTTATTTGATGTGACACATTTTCAGAGATATTAAAACAGGAAAGTGTCTCTTTCATTCAACTAAATATAATATAAATCTAACTAGCAAAATATTTTTTTGTATGAATATTTGTGCTTCCTGTTTACATAATATTTATTATGTATGTTATGATTAGGGAATTCGATCCCGGTCCTTATTTCTAATCCCGGGATTTCGGGATTATACTTATTCAATCCTGGGATCCCAGGATTATTTCGGTATTGAGGGTTAATAAAAAATAAGAAAATCTTACAGAAATCAAAAATCAAAATTTAGACAAAAATCAACGTATTTTACGATATACACCTAGTTAATTTAATCACTCTAACTAATCATACTTAGAGTTAGACTAACCAGACTTAAAATCACTGTCTTCATGTTAAATTTATTCTTTTTTAAGCATCACTGAGATCTCTTTAAACTCACATAAATTGAAAAAACCTTTATGTAACAATCTATGCAAATAAACGTTGAAAATTAACAAAAATCTCTCTTAACATCGACTAAATAGACTATTTTCATATAACAACCTAGTAAGTAGGTAGTAAAGTAAGTNTAAACTTGTTTAAATGTAAAGTTTATAATCTGTTACGTTGTTGTGACTTGTGGAAAAAAGATGAAAAAATAATAATAAATAGTAATAAAAATGTGTGTTGTGTTGTATAGATACATGCTGTAGCACTTACATTTTTGAATAGATTACTAATTTTTAATTTTAAGAGTACTTAATTTGTGTTAGTTTTTTATATATGGATTGTTAATTTTAATTTTTGTTTAAATTTTCAATAGTTCATTATTTGAAAATGGAATATTTTCTTTCACATGTAACTACTCTATTTGGAATGGTTGATGATTGCTTTAGGAAAGACAAAAATATTTCTGGTCAGTAAAATATTTTCAGTTGCCTTAACCAAGCAGTATAATTGTATGTTTTAAATAAACATAATGCTGCAGCATATGTTCTTGGAGCTGCAAATTTTTATATGCTAGTGCAAAAATGCAGACAAATGGTAAAATCAAAATATTTATTTTAGTACATTAGTAATCCCTGTGATGTATTGTTGTTTTTAAAATAATACTATACTTATGGTCAATCTTTTACTATGTCCAGAATCATATAACAAACAAGGAGCATCCTTGTTTGTTATATGATTCTGAAGGAAGAGAGTTGCAAATGTCTGTTGTATGGAATGCTTATTTAACATGCTACATTAAAGGAATATAGTCCTCTGTTAACATAGTAAATATCTATGTATCAATTTGAAAGTAAAGAAATGTGGCCATACAAAAGCATAATATAAAACATCCTTTAAATTCTCCACTAACAAAGGGATCTTCTTCCTGTTTGAGAGATGTAATACAGGTATACCTCGACTTACGTCGTTTCGAGTTGAAGTCGCTAGAAAAGCATTTAAAGCACATAAAATCATATTAAAATATATACGTTTACAAGTATGTACTGTATTTACAGTACAGTACATGCATTCGTAAATTTAGATTACTTTTGGGTCATAACCTTTTCACCTAAGGTCGACCCCCTAAGCGAGAGGCGTCAGGTCTATATTAACTACACTGGCAAAACAAGATGGCTGACACATTGACAGGTAAAATGCATTGAGTAATGCTCTCGACTGCACCAGAAAATCGATTGGGCCCGCAAAAATTCAAAAATACAAAAATGAAGTATATTACCAAGTAACCCAGTGAGAACTGCTTGCCTATCATTTTAGTTGAAAATACAAGAAGTTTTATTCCAAGCATCGCAAGTCCGCTAGGTTAATTTCTGCTGCTTGCTTGGAATAAAATTTCTTGTATTTTATATTAAAATGATAGGCAAGCAATTCTGTTTAAAGCACTGGCACTGAACGTTTCGCTTCGTGCAGTCTATTTTGCAACTTTTTTTTAAAATGATGTCAATTCCGAAAATCTCGGGATTAGGAAAACTTAATCCCGAAAATTTTGGGACTGAAAAGTTGTTGGGATCTTGGGATCTCGAAAATCGGGATCCCGGGATCAAATCCTCTAGTTATGATTATTATTAAGGATTTTTTAAGGTAGATAAATTAGTATAAACAATTAGTTTGAGTTTTTATTGGCACAAAGGCAATTTGGCTATGCTATTCTGTTAATTTTATTACTGGTATTATAAATAATTATCAACTGACTAATGACTCATATCATATCTTTGTGAATAAATTCATGTTTAATGACTTTCTGCAGATGATAAATTTTTTAATAAATTATCAATAAGATTCTCAGCTAGAAGGATATTTAGAATTAATTGCATTTAAATATTATTCTTTTGTTACAAATAATAATTTATTTTTTAATACTGTAGTTATTTCTATTTAAGATCTTAAATTTACTATTTTAAAAATAGTAAATTTACTATTTTTACATAACTAGTATAATTTCAAACTTAATAAGACTTCTGGTTTATTTAATATATACAGTGGAACCTTGCTTAATGAGATAATTCGTTCAAGAATATTACTCATTATGCAAAACATTCGTTAAGCGAAATAATTTTTCCCATATAGATTAATGTAAAATATGGTAATGCATTTCATGATGAAAAAATATTTGAGTATTTTTATGTATAACATTTATTCAAAGAAAATTATACAATATATGTTGTTAAGGAGCATGAATCATTATCACCTTTTCTTCTAATGCAGAATGAACCAACTTAGAATGTGAATTCAATTTGCAGAAACTAAAAAAATCACAGATAATATGTCTGATAAACATGTGAAACTATATGCCAAATTCTTGGGCTATGTAAAGGCTATAATTAAATATTAGAAATTGATTAATTTGACTAGAGGTAGTCAGTTATGCTTCTACTTCATATTAAATTTAATAATTATAAATAACTAATTTTTAATTTAGACATTTCTAATATTTAATTAAAGCCTTTACATAGCCCAAGAATTTGGCATATCGTTTGGTGTGTTTAACAATCATAGCCCATTATATAATAATGTTTATACATAATATGTGTAAACATAAGTTTGTAAAAATGTGTGATCACAAGTGACACTAAGATACTGTCGTAACAAGTGCTAAACACAGACTGATGGAGCATGCGCACAATTTAGATGTCCCCCTCTCCTGGTCACTCGTTATGCGAAACATCGCTTGTTAAGCGAGTAATTTTTTAACAATTTGCTTTGCTCATTATGCAAGGTCCACTGTATTTCAGATATATAAAAAATTATCTGAAATACTTTTCATTTTCAAAAATATATGAGATTTTATAATTATAGTACAGTAAGACCCCACTTAACACGGGGGATGCGTTCCTAGACAACAAAGTGCTAAGTGAAACAGCTCTTTGCGCTTTTCTGAAATTCTTGTTTTTTGCAATAAAGTTGTGTAGTTTCATTTGTTGGTTTTTTTTTTTCTTAAACAAGGTCATTTTAACATAGAGTAAATAGGAAAAGGGGAACATGTGACCAAAAATAAACAAATTTTACTATAATTTTAAGTTGTTTTTTTTATTAATTTGTATAATAATATGTGTTAAATAACACAAACATATGCACACAGAAATGTATAATAATGTGAGAATACNTGGTTTTTTTTTTTCTTAAACAAGGTCATTTTAACATAGAGTAAATAGGAAAAGGGGAACATGTGACCAAAAATAAACAAATTTTACTATAATTTTAAGTTATTTTTATGTTAATTTGCATAATAATATATGTTAAATAATACACAAACATATGCACACAAAAATGTAAAGTTCATTTTTTTGTAACGAAGGTCCCGGCTTTTCTGAAATTCTTGTTTTTTGCAGTAAGGTCGTGTAGTTTCATTTGTCAGTTTTTTCTTTCCTTAAACAAATGTTGGTGGCAGGAGATTGCATCCAAAACGGCTTGTTTGCTTTTTTTACTCTTTTCAAAATCTGGATCATTCACTACAATTTGATCAACAATTTTGGTTATCGTTACCAAACTTTTACTAAGGAAATCTCTAGAGAAATTCTTTGGATTCTTCATTTTCAGAATCTCTATTTTCCAGTTCTACATCAATTCCTTGTTTTGTCAGTTCTTGAAGGTCGTTGTTGGTAAGGCTCACCAGAAACCTGCAGTAACTCTTCAATATCCTGCTTGTCTACATCTAGTCCTGCTGTATCAATTAGGTTAACAATTTGGTCAACCTAACGATACAGCTCTTCTCAACCCACCAGTGGCCAAGCAGTCTTTGTACCCTGAACACTGGGAGTTTGGTTGTGGGTTCACGCCTTGCTCGGACAGGCTGGCCACATGGAGTTTTCCGGGTTTTCTCCATGTCTGTAATGCCTAAATAGGGGCAAGTTTCCTTTAAAAAGACCCCCCCAGGCAGATCGCCCAAGTGTTGCATTGCCATAACTTAACAAACAACATCATAAGCTTTTCTTGTTGAGAATTCTTGGGTACCTTCAGCCATAACTTCTTCCACATAACTTTTGCACGTTTTGTTCATACCTTTATCAGTTAATTCTTGCCATGTGAAATTTATATTGCCTATAGCAGGGATGGCAAACCTTTTTGTGTTCGCATGCCATATTGTAAGCATACTTAGCTTTAGATGTTTATGAGTGCCATAGTTTCAGACTTCAAATAACGATATTTAAAGAAATTAAACAAATACGTTTTAATTAGAATAAATGTAAAAAAGCTGATTGAAAAAACAATGAATGGGTGATAAACTGAAAAGGTGATTAAAAAAGACAGAAATCATATGATACATTACGTGCCAGATGATTTCTCCTTATGTGCCACAGGTTTGCCATCCCTGGCCTATAGCATCCATAATATTATATTTTTTCTAAAATTGCACAAAACAAACATAGATTTAAGGCTACAACAAATTGCCACCTTTTGCTGATTGATTCGTGTTCATAATAATTGTATTATATTCAAATCAATGAAATACTGCGATAATTTGAATTGGTGTAAAATTTTGTGCTTTTTTTTATTTTTATTATTTTTTTTTTTAAGGCTTCAAGCAGACCATGTTATATCGAATCAGCATTAATCAAGGCAGCATTAAGCAGGGTCTTACTGTACTTCTGTTTTCTATATTGACTCAAAAAGATACCAACTAAATCATTTTAAGTTCTAGAAATATCCAATACTTAAGTCTTTGATCTTTGTAGAGTAGCAAAATTCTCAAATGTAGCCATCAGGCTGTTAATTTTATATCTTATCATTTACTAAGTATTATCAAAGTATTATCCGTTTTGCAAAAATTTATGATAGCCTAAATGTGAAGGAATGTGGATGCTATTACAAGAGATCTGTGGCTGCACCTGTGTGAAACATAGTAAAGTTGTTTTCTGAGAAGATCTAATGTAGTATAAGTAGGTAATGTAGTGCAATGGTCCCAATTAGTGGTATGCGTACCCCTGGGGGTTTGCAAAATTGCATGAAGAGGTACACGCAGCAATCTAAAATAGGTTGATTTAAAATTTAAATCATGAGATGAAGCAATCAAAAAAATAATGGGTGGACCATCAAAAATTCAGCAATTTACAACATGATGTGGAATGCACAAATTCATTTATTTATAACTAAAAATATTCTCGAAATTTCATCAAAAAAATGCATTTGTGACAATACCTAAATGAAATTCTTGTGCAAGAAACAAAAATTGTACAATTAACACAATTTGTGGTAATTGTACAATTATCATTATCATGTCAGCAAAGTGGCAATAAAATATTTTCTATCATTTTGCACAACATACCTCTGCGAGAGCGGATTTTTGGCCATGACAAACATGAAAACTAAACATCGTCACCGACTTCAACTCGAAGATGACTTGAGACTGAAGCTGACCAAAAAGCAACCAGATTTTACAAAGTTGTGCAAAGAAAATCGTGCACATTTGTCGCATTAAAATTAAATAACCTTATGTTATTTTCATTATTATTAGAATTGTATTTTAAAGGTAATAAATGTAAAAAAAAATTATTCTATTTATCACTTGCTGTCTACCCACAGCTTTGCCCGCATTATATCAAATTTTCTCGTGGGAGTAAGATATTTTCTCACAGTAAAATGTAGCCTATGTCCATCTCCAACATGTAAGTTATCTGTGCCAAATTTTATTAAAACCTGTTCAGCAGTTTAGACGTGAAAAGGTAACAGACAGACAGCCAGACAGAATTACCTTTGAATTTATAATATTAGTACGGATTAATATGAATTTCTGCTGTAAGGGGTATGCGAGTTTGAGCTCTTTCTTGAAGTGGTACGCAGGAAAAACTAATTGGGAACCACTGATGTAGTGTATAGACTGCATTTTTGGATAAACAAAAACACATGCAATGTTTTTATGAAAGACTTGCTTGAACTTCCATTTTGTGTTTCCGGTTAGTCGTAATTAAATGATACAGAAGTAATTGAAAATAATTTTAATTTGTAGGATATTGAAACAAATTTAAGGTATCAAGAAAAAATATATAAAGATTTAGAATTTCCAGATCCATTAGACGAATAAGTCAGAAATAACATTTTTAACAGTTAAAAATTTGAGCATACATTGATTTGGAAACATTTGGATTTATCTTATGCAAACTAAGTATACCTATGTACCCAAAAGAAACTTTTAAAGCATATAAAAGTTTAGAAAGGTTTAAATTAGTCAATAATGCATCTAATATTTTCAAACTGTGTGATCTTTGAAAATATCTGGCAAGTTTTTTTAACTGTATTTCTTTGTGGTCATTTAATTGTATTTTTTAGTACAATATAAACAATTAAATGGTACAATAGTACAATTAAGTCAGTCCTGAAATATCCTTACAATTGTAGATTCACTGATTCTAAATCAGAAACTTGGATCATTATTAACAAATCCATCCCTGTTTTAGTTCATCAAGGTCAGCGTAAACTGATCTTTCCTCAGTTGAAATTTACCTGAAATTATTCCAGTTGTATTAGTAAACTCTAACGGTTTGATAAACTCTTATTTAGTAATTTACTGTAAAATAATAGTTGTAATATTCTGTTTGAATATTAAACATTTGTTTTTTCTTAGATTCGCTATTGTTTGGATGTAATTAGCATTTTTATTTATTTTATATTTTCTTCTAATATGATACATACTATGACATCTCACCTGCATTATTTTGCAAGTGGTATGCTGGTTCCTCAGTGCTACTTACTTCTGGAATGATTAGATGGTTCAGCTATGAAGCATCTTTTGTTTTTTAACATTTTTGAAAGAATTATCTGCATTTCTGGAAATATCTGAATTATCTGGATTGTTTATAGCAATTGTAACATTTTATTTTTTATATTTTCTTGAGATTTGTGAGGATGCAATGATGGTATCCACTCTGGACTGTTGGGATCATTGGATGGTTGACCTATGAAATTAACACAATATACTACTCATCATACTGAGTAGTATATTTTGTATTTATGTTTAGGATGTAAATTTGCACTCATTATCTCAAAATGTCATAAACAATATTTCTAGAAATATTCACACTTGCAAAAACGTTGATTAGCAACAACAGGAAGTTAATTGGAAGAAGTTGGAAGTGTTAGTAAGTTCCTTAGCTGCACCATCTATTGACATGTTTATTGCTGAATACAGTCTATATGATAAATCTAGTAGAGATTTCTTGTATACATATAGAATAACTTTTTGTAGAGCATTATGCATATTAGAGTATATACAGTATAAGGGAATTTTAAGTATTCAATAATATTTATAAACATAAAATTCCAAAAATATTTAATAGAATTATATAAAAAGTATATATGAATAAATACTAGGATGAAACAAAATTCTATTTAATTTTTTCAGAAATCAAACAAACATGTTTATTTCTGAATTAAAATTTCTTTTGTTATTTTGAAAAGTGTTTGTTCCTTCCTAACTATTTATATGATGGAGTTGAATATTTATAAAGAAATGTTAAGAAATTTTTTTATTTTTTTCTTATGATCTCTTTATAAGCCAAATGATTACTGATAATGATCAGACTATCATTAGTCTAATTATTATTGGCCATCATTTGGCTTAGTATTAAAACATCAGGCTTTGGGTGTTGTTATATATGATCTAATATTAGATTTCTAAATAGAAAGTTATATAGAAGTTGTCTGAACTGTGTAATGGAACAATCTTGTACTTACATAAAATTTATCTTTTCTCAGTTATTTCCTGTATATAAAATTTCTTGTACACATGGTAGTGATCAGCAGCATCAGCAGACTATCAAAAATGGGGGTTACAAGGTCTAAAAAATGGTCATTGTACACATTATGCAAGGAGCTTCAAACTCTGATTCAGTGTTGGATCAGTGCTCCCACAAGGTGGTGCTAGTGACACTTGGGGCTAACTTTGAAAACAAGAAATGTGGTTTTGGTCAATATATGATAAACAAATGTCCCATACAACTATTTTTATGTAGTTAACAGACAAGTGGTCATTTTAATGACATTAAATTACTTTTAGCATGTAATATTTGATGTATTTTAAAATCAATGATTCCTTAATTTGTTATCAGAATGCCCCAGTTCTAATGGAAAAGCTAATAATAATGATATACATATGATTAATTTGGATTTTGTGGAAGATGTTGAAGTAAAAAAGGAAATATCGAGTACTCCTCCAGCTCTACAATCATTAAATCTTGATAAGGTAATAAGTTATTTGTTATTATATAGCATAATTATACAACTAATCTACTGCAATACATACATAAGTTATTTAAATGTATAATTCTTCATTGCATACACTTTTTTATAAAAAAAATTTTTTTTAATTCCTATATAATATAGTCTAATAAAATATTAAGAAGATAACAAGTTTCAAAAACGTTTTTTAATACTACATATTCTAAATATAAAAAGTTTGAAAAATACTTTATAATTCTAACATATATCAAATAAAAGCAAGAATAACAGATTTTTATAGAAGCTAATTGAAAAATTTGAGAGCACATGGAAATGGAGACAATGGCAGTTAATTAGCAGTTAATTTTTAAAAGCTTTTATTAAAAAGATTTTAAATTTTAATTCTTAAAATCTGTTTATTAATATTATTTCTTCTGTTTCATTTTTAATGTGTTCTTACAACACACTAACACCAAGGTGGCCACTCACATTGCCATGTAGCAAATTAAGTTTTCCATGCTTTTTATATATACAGTGGAACCTCGGTATACAACCTTAATCCGTTCCTGATGTTTGGACTTATACCGAATAGGAAGTATACCAAACCAACCTTTCCCATAAGAAGTAATGTAAAAGTGATTAATCCGTTCTCATGTAAAAAAAGTGGCTGGCTTGAAACACCTCGCTTTCCTGGCTAGTTCCTGCTTGATTTTTCAAGAGATCAGCATGTATCTTTTTAGCTTTCTCGCAAATAATTGCTTCTGATACGATATCTCCAGCAAACTTTTTCAGTTATCCAAAGCAAAAGCATTTTCTCAACATGATCTAATGTCTTCGATCTCTGTTTAGAAATTGATTTAACCCCTTTCGCAACGTTAGCAGATTTAATAATGTTTTTATTTTTCACNTTTTTTTTTTTTTTTTTTTTTTTTTTTTTTTTTTTTTTTTTTTTTTTTTTTTTTTTTTTTTTTTTTTTTTTTTTTTTTTTTTTTTTTTTTTTTTTTTTTTTTTTTTTTTTTTTTTTTTTTTTTTTTTTTTTTTTTTTTTTTTTTTTTTTTTTTTTTTTTTTTTTTTTTTTTTTTTTTTTTTTTTTTTTTTTTTTTTTTTTTTTTTTTTTTTTTTTTTTTTTTTTTTTTTTTTTTTTTTTTTTTTTTTTTTTTTTTTTTTTTTTTTTTTTTTTTTTTTTTTTTTTTTTTTTTTTTTTTTTTTTTTTTTTTTTTTTTTTTTTTTTTTTTTTTTTTTTTTTTTTTTTTTTTTTTTTTTTTTTTTTTTTTTTTTTTTTTTTTTTTTTTTTTTTTTTTTTTTTTTTTTTTTTTTTTTTTTTTTTTTTTTTTTTTTTTTTTTTTTTTTTTTTTTTTTTTTTTTTTTTTTTTTTTTTTTTTTTTTTTTTTTTTTTTTTTTTTTTTTTTTTTTTTTTTTTTTTTTTTTTTTTTTTTTTTTTTTTTTTTTTTTTTTTTTTTTTTTTTTTTTTTTTTTTTTTTTTTTTTTTTTTTTTTTTTTTTTTTTTTTTTTTTTTTTTTTTTTTTTTTTTTTTTTTTTTTTTTTTTTTTTTTTTTTTTTTTTTTTTTTTTTTTTTTTTTTTTTTTTTTTTTTTTTTTTTTTTTTTTTTTTTTTTTTTTTTTTTTTTTTTTTTTTTTTTTTTTTCTTCTTGCAGTAGTTTTTGGCAATATCTGCAGAATTCTTTTGTGGATATAGACGTCGTTCACCAATGCCACGTGATCGCCCTTGACGGATATATCCAACTGCAGAATGGTTAAAGAATATTTTTCTTATCTAATATATTAACAGAACCACATACTAGTCAGTCATGTTATCTGTTATCATAACAGCGTAATGCTTGGTTCTCACTATTACAAGTCAAAATGAATTATTATTTGATATAAATTAAAAATTATGTATTTTTTTTTTTTTTTTCAAAATGAATTAAATTATTTTTACTTTCTCGGCTGTTATATATAACAGGGAAAGTATGGTAATCAGTCAAAAATGACCCCCTCAGATTTTTACATTTTTGGACTCAGGATCTTGAAATGCAAAAAAGTTTGGGGTTTTTTCTGTTTGTGTGTGTGGGTGGAATGATTTTGTTCTCTCTTTCTTTGGAGCTTAATAACTCCTGTGCTTTTTGTTGAAAATTTCTGAATTTTTGCAGGGAGGTCTGTTTATTAGATGCTGTTAAATTTTGATGATTAAAGGTTCAGAGCATGGGGAGATAATGGGGGTCATGTGTATCTCAGGTAGGGTCGGACATAATGATGATTTTATTCATTATTAGGACTTACAATTTTTTATAAAACCATCCTAATCCTCAAAATTAAGCTTTTTGCCATTTTATAATAGTTAAGAATATAAAAAGTATTTAAATAAAATATAAAAACAGATGGTGTTACCAAATGCTGCAGGGAAAGTTCAGCAAATCATTGCTGGATTTTTTGAATAAAAAGAGACTGTGAAATTTTTAAACAAGAAATGGAAAATTTGCATAGAGTGGCTGAAAATTTTTATAAATTTGAATCTTATTTGATAAATTTGAAAGGACTTTTTAAAATTTGTTTTGTTTGATTCATTCAAAGACTACTTTTTTTAACATCAGTTTTTTCTAAATATCTCTCATTTGTAAATAATTTCTCTATGTAGGCCTATATCATACACTTTTTTTTTGTATTATTTTAAAAGTAATATATTTTGAAATTACTAATAATCTTTTTCACACTTTCTCAAATTGTGTATTTTTGTTTTTAATTTACATTTGTTAACAAAAGTATATTATGGTTTTTTAAGAAACAATACAGGAGGATACTTTATAAGTGATTCAAGAGTCTTAATTATTTGGTATTCTGTAAAATTTAAGAGGATGAAATGCTTCAAAAATGGACTCATGATCAATTTGAAAAAATCTCAATAATGAAGACTAAATTCAGTATTTAAGCTGCTGCAGCTGTTCTATTTATGTTTTTTGTCAAGCAAAATTACATATACTTTGGTCTTGCATTCAGTTATGCATGACTTTTTAAATTCTAAACATACTAAATACCATAGGTACACATAATGGTTTTTAGTATATGAACAAGTACTTAAAAACATCTTTAGAATACAATACAAAACATTTAGAATTCTGTAATAAACGTACAAAACTTTATATCTCAAAAAGTATCTTGTAATGATAATCAATACTGTTTGAGATTTAGATTCATTATGAAGCAAAGAGCAGGCAGCAGTGTGGTATAAAAACAATCATTATAGTTGTAGCCAAAAAAAAAAAATTCAAAATTAATTCAAGATTTTCTATCAGTTACTACTTTCTTGTTTTGGAACATAGGATGCAGTTGTAGCTTATTTTAAAAGTAATAGTGCACTATTTATTATTCCACTTCTGTATTTATTTTAAAATTTAAACTGTGTATCATTTAAAAAAAGATACAGCAAACATTTGGAATCTGAGTTTTGGTTTAAGATAATATTCTTCCCATTACATCTGTAAGTTTTTTACTGAAATAATTGTGAAAATTCAAATGAATACAGAGAGTACTGGCAGGGCATAGTAAATGTAAGTATTGAAAAAAAGCATTACTTGATTGAGAATAAAAAATAAGTAAGAAACAGGGATGTTGGATAAAATGTCAAAATAGTGGTTTAAGAAATAGCATAAGTCTATTTCAAAAAATACAAGATAAATCCAAATCAGTTCATTATTTTACAGTAAAAAGCTTTATTATGGTTTCCATTCATAAAATTTAAAAAATTATTTTGAATGAGACCCTGAATGTTTAATATATAATTTACAGTATTCTGATATTTTGTTTCAAATTTCAAATATTCAGTTAATCATCCTGGTCTGAAGAAACAAATTGAAAACTCTCTTTAGATCTTATATAAGAGGAGAGTCCATTAAAAGTGCAGGCCAAAATTACACTAAAATTTATAATTAAAGAAAATATTTAATACATTCCACAAAAACTACATGCTTTTGTTTATTTATTGACATAATTTCCATAAACATTGAGACATTTATCTCAGTGTGAACTAGTTTGAACATCCTTTCACGGTACTGTTTGCTTGAAGTAGTCCAGAACAGTTTCTTCCAGTTCCCCGTGATCTACAAAGCATTTCCCCATCAAAAATTTCTTTACAGGCGGAATAAATGAAAATCCAAGGGGGCTAAATCTGGACTATACTCCATACATCAAGTCAAACCAAACTGTGGTTGGTAGAGCAAAGTTAAGAGGTCCTGCAACATCTTCCGTATAGTCCAAATTTAGCTTCCCATCGGATTTTCATTTATTCAAACCTTTAAAGAAATTTCTGGTAGGGAAATGCTTTGCAGATCAGGTAGAATTGGAAGGCACCATTCTGGACTACTTCAAGCAACAGTACTGTGAAGAGATGTTCAAACTAGTGTCACGCTGGTATAAATGTCTTAATGTTTATGGCAATTAGGTGGAGAAATAAACAAAAGTATGTAGTTTTTGTGGAATGTGTTTAACATTTACAATTGAAAAAAATATTTATGTAATTTTGGCCTGTACCTTTTAATATCAGACTCCCCTCATATATATAATTTATAAATTAGTTTACAAATGGATGATTCAACATTCCTGGAAACTTTCAGTAAATGTTTCCTTTCACTATTCTACAGTTTTAATTGTTATCACCAGTTAGTAAAAGAAACATTCTTTGGTTTAAAGCAGGGGTGTCCAACCTTTTTGTTTCTCTGGGCCGCATTGGAAGAAGTCAAGGAGTTTGGGCCACCAGCAGTAGCTTAACGTAGGGGGCGGCAGAGGCGGCCCGCCCTGGGCGGCACTTTTTAGGGAGCAGCAAAATTTCAGAATAAATAATATCATCTTGTAAGAATTTGAACCATTTTATTTCATATTTTCGTCCACCTACGACTCGGACTGATTGAAATGAGCATGAAAATAGTGTTACCATCCATCTGGATAGTCCGCGAATCGACTCGCGGTCCAGGAATATCGTGCGCAACCTGTTGACCTTTTTTTATTTTTGTTTTTGTTTTTTTTTTCTTTGATTGTGCGATTCATTTGTAATCATATACACCTCCAATATCCAATAGAGCTAGGTCACTTGCGTTACTCCTATCCAAGTCTCCCTAGTCGCTAACTGTAACTGATTTAGAACCAGCATGCACTGCACATTATTCTTTGCATTGCAAAATGATATACGCATGCGTCAGGAACTTCTGTTCGAACAAACCTCACCCGCCGTCCGGGTTGGCGATTTTAAAAAGGTGGCAACACTAGCATGGAATTTTTCATTATTTATTTTGTGACGAAACTGAATTTTAGTCTTTAAAATTGAGATACCTAAATAAGAGGGAGGTGAAATTTTCCTCCGCCCCGGGCGGCTGACGCCCACGCTACGCCACTGGCCACAAGTACTGTACAGTCGACCCCCCTATAAACGCGCATTCCTATAACGACAATTCCTATAACGTAGCGAAAAAATTGTAGCAACATTCGTATAAAATACCTCCTATAACGTCATTTCGCGACAAGCTTGATAGAATCTGGACCAATTGTGGATGAGCAGCCGAACTACTTTCCTCCGACCCTGCGCCACGCTACAGAGCGGCTAAATTGAGTTTGCTATCGTCTGTATAGTATTATATATAAATTATATAAAAATTAGGTACTGTACATATAATTATATATTAATTATATATAAATTAGGTACTGTATATATAATTATATATTAACTTAATTTATTGTAACTTTATTATAATTATATATATGCTTTCTGCCGCCTGGCAACACGCTACGGAGATTTTAGGCTAGTAAGTTGAGTTTATTATCGTCTGTACAGTATGTAAATTAGGTACCGTAAGTCTAATACAGCACTAATTTTATACATTTCTTGTGAAAGAAACACTTCTTATTCAACGGCCATAAAAATTATTTATATTAATGATGTCTCCAAAGGTCAAGTTATTTTTCTGCGAAAAATTCGTTATTAGAAATCGCGGCCGCCGTTTCATGTGCTGTTCCGCGACGAAAACCAGCTTTAAGCAACGGCGTAGTCGAACGGTACACACTCGGTAAGTAATCCTATAATTTTTTGTTTATAGCATAGTTTATACGGATTATTCCCAAAAAATTATACGTGTTTTGGAAATGTTGAGTGGAATTAGTCTAGAATCGGTTAATTTTATAGAAGAAAACCTTTCGAACAGCCTTAGTCCGTAAAGTTCCCACCTATCGGGCTGCGATTGGCTCATGTATTTAATCATTCCTACAACGTAAAATTCGATTAGCGTGGAACATATCTAAGCGTTATAGGGGGGTCTACTGTAATAAGTATTAAAACTTTATCAAGAAAAAGGATATTTTAAAAATTACTTCTACAGACACTTTCAATTTTTACTTAGAAATAGATAAATTCATTTATTATAGAGGAGACAAAAATTTATTTGAAAAACACAAATATTTGTTTTATTTGAGTTTCTATTTAATAATAAGCAACGAAATACCATTTTAAAGTGCATTTTTATTCAACTAATATAAATAATATGTAGCCCAAAAGTAGCCAAATCGCCAAATGATATTTTTTACGTCAAACAAAAAAAAAGTAGCCACATTTGGCGCAATGTAGCCAAATCTTGCAACGTTGGAAAAAATACTAAATAAAGCTGGAGTTGTGAATCAAAGGATTATAAACCCAAGTGCAAGAAAAGAAGAAAAAGGACAAAAGATAAAATAGTGAGAAAGGTTGGAAAATTAAGGGTCAACAGAAGATCTATTTAACCTTTCTCACTATTACATCTTTTGTTTTTCCCATCTTTCCCTCCTTTTCCCAAATTTGGGTCTATAATCCTTTGAGTCACAACTCCAGCTTTATTTAGTAATCCTTCCTCATTCACACATTTCCAAGCATTTGAAAATATTTCCTTTCCACTCAAGAATAAAATACGAATAAAGGTTTACGGCTTTGTGAAACTTCTTTTTTGAGTTTATGCCGTTGAAATAGATAAATAATAAAAAAATTAAAACATTTTGTCGGTTTTGTTTACACGTTTATTGGGCCACATTGGAACTTGCCTTGGGCCGCGGGTTGGGCACCCCTGGTTTAAAGTAAGCTTAAATTTATTCTTTGCAATGACATGCAAATCAAGATAAACAATGTAGTATCTCTATCTGTTTGAAAATGAAAGCAATTGATGAGTGATTCATAGACAATATAAAATTGTTATTCTATGGTGATTTTAATTACTTTTATTACTAATTTTCATCATGAAGTCTTTGAATATTTTCTATTAATTGGTTCCTTCTGTATGTATAATTACATGATTGATTAGGTAATGAAAGGTTTAAAAACATAAGTGACTTGAATCTTTCACATGAGAGATCAGTCAACATTCATTTAAAGATATATACAAAATCATATGCATACTGTAGTCACTTAAATATTGATTCTTATTGTTTTTCATTAATGACTTCAATACTTTAACATAATTTAACAATTTGTACATAGTCCCAAGTCTTTTCTCTTGTATATTCTGAAGCAGTAATCTGTAATTGACAAGACTACTACTATAACTTGATCAGGAATGATGTAATGATGATTATATTTAATTGCTGGGGATTTTGAACATAATGCAATTTAGAATTAGTTATAATACTGTAATTTGTCCATAAATATTTTTCAAGATCAAGGAACATATGAGATTGTTCTGTTCAGCTGTTAATACTGAAACAGGATGGCTGTTAATTTCTATAAAGGAAATTGCTAAGGAAACAACTACGTCAACTATGTCAGTTACAGTAAGTGGAAATATTATGTAATGAGATGTTGTCAGGAAAAGAAATATTTGAAAATGAAATATTTATAATATATATACATAAACAAATGAGTTGCTATAAAAAAAAGCCTTTTAAAATTAGATTGAGCTAAAAAGTTTAATGATGAAATGACTAATTGCTTAATAGCTTAAATGAGAAGTGCAAGACGTATTTATAAAGTAAAGATGCAAAGTTCAGATAATATTTCTAAAGTATTTTATTTTTAGATTGACTTATAATATCTTAAGAATATGTTTATTTTTCAACATAGTCACCATGTACCTCAATGCATTTGGTGAGCCTGGAAACAAGATTCTTGATAACGATGTCATATAAACCTATCTGTTTTTGTAATAACATCATTAGTGTCTTGAATCTTGTCATACTTATCAAACTTCTTTCCAGAGAGATATGTTCCAACTTCAGAAACAAGTGATAATTGCTTGTTATGAGATCTAGGATTTAATGGATGTTCCAAAACATCTCACTTGAATTTCTGTAATAACTCGTGTGATTTGAGCAGTGTTCAGATGGACGTTATCATGCAGTAGGACACCATTTTGTCATATTTTGCATATTCATAGTGTCTTCACCATAAATGGAAACAAGTTCTTACTTCAGTGGCAGTTTCTCCTTTTGTGCAAAGGAATCGAATTACTGAGCACTTGGCAGAATTAGAAATTGACATGGCCATTTTAAACACAACTGCAAAAATAATGATAATGCAATTAAAATCAAATGATTTCTGTCACAAGACTTAGACCTGAACAGATGTAGCACTGCAGAAAGTTGTGAAAAAATTTTTTGTGGATTTCTGTTCACCTTGTATCTTTACTTTCTGAATGTGCCTTGTATTTTCATTTAAGGAAAATGAAGGATTATTTCCCTTAGCCTTTTAATTAAAAAAAATCTCTTTTGGTATATTTTTCTACTACATGTGAAAAATGAGGAGTTCAATAGTGGTGTAACTTCTTCAGATATCAAGCTTCAGTTAACAATGCTAAAATTTTTATGTATTTAGATATCTCTGGACAAAATGTAAACTTACTGCAATTAAATATTGATGAAAACAAAACAAATATCACACTGAAATTTGAAGTAGTGTGTGCCACTTTTACAATACAGCATCTCAACTTTAAAAAATTGGAGTTAGAGCACTGTTGTGCTTGACTTTTAATTGCAAATGTATTTATTCTATTGATGGTTTAAATGTCTTCTTAGTTATTGAAAATAAAACTTTTATATCAAATTGTATTACATAATAAAAATTTTTTTGTTATTGTTATTTGTAGTTAAACAGCAGAGCGAAACAAAATATAAAAGAAAGACAGTGTTTAGTGACAGCTATATCATCTGGAGTCAGCCAAGAAGGAATGAAATTATTTGTTGCCATTACCAAGACGTAAGTGTTTTAGGTAGTTTTTAACAAAATTTAATTATTTTGTTAGAACTTAAAATTTTTCATTACTATTATAATTAAATATTAAGTATCAGTGAAGTTTCCTGGCAAGGCAAGAACATAGTTGTAATGAATCAAGTTACCATCACTCCACCTTATCGTCCTGAGAATTGTAAAGGGAAAACTGAAGGTGAAGCCTTAAACCATGTTAGAAAGATAGTAAGTAAAATTTGTAAACACTGAAATCTTAAGCATTTACTTCTACTTTTATATATAAAATTCTACTTAATAACCATTAATAAGATGTTTTTGAAAGTAAGATATCTTCATCTAACTAAATGTGTATTTTTATGGAAGATAACATTAAAATGTTTTACTTTTTTCCACAAAGTACATAGATATGAAGAAATTATTTTCTTAAAATAATTTATATTAAACTTGATTTTGAAGTACAAATATTAGGATATTTAGGATTAAAATGATGTATTTTAATCCTGTTTAGTTTGAAGTATTACTAATCATTATTCGTAGTAGTGATTAGTGCTACATTTTCATTTAGTATTAAATATGTAATTCTAAATGGCAATCATCATTAAAAATACTGATAATCTTTGAAGTACCAATTAATCTTTTATGTAATAGATTAAGATGAAAGTTTAACATATACTTCTTTAATAGTTTCTCTTTCACATTAAGATATCAATTATTAATCACTTATCATAACAAATAGGAACACTTTGGAATTCATTTGATTTTCATAATAGTTTACTTTCAGGAAATAAATATTTTCTTAATTTACCACATTGTCATATTATTTCATTTTTGAATATCTTTATTTGTAATGAATTAATTCCTTCTCCAGATAACCTTTGTACCATTTTTATTAGAATTTATTTATCATCAGTTTAGAATCATAAATTATTTTTTATGTTGCCTACTGCTTTACTATTTTTGTAATGTGTTATAAAGAAAGTTGGACACAAGCATGGTCTATATATATTCTATTGGTCATACAACTCTTCAAAAAAGTTACCAATGACAATCATTCTTGTTAGGTGGTGTTACAGTCAACAATTGCTCCACATCACTATGGCTCTCATACAGTAGTATGGCCTTATACAGTAGCAAATACAAACAAATTTTTGAGTCTTCAAAGAATATTTTACTAATTAATATAAACACAAATAGTGCGGTTGAGATTACACGATGATCCCAATTTATTCTATAACCATTTACTATTGAGACCTTGTGGATAATTATTGCTTTTAGAAAGAAGTTTTATTCATTAACATACTTTTTACAATATGCATTTTGTCCATGATCTGTATATTCATTAATTCAAGAATTAAAAATAAAAATCAATTGACCAGAAGATGCAATAAAGACTTACAAAATAATAAAAGTTATCAACAAAACATGTAACAACCCATAGAAAAAAATCCAGAGCTAATCAAAATGGAAACTGGTTTACACAGGTTCTAATTACATACCTTTAAATATGCCTGTTCAGATCTAATGTTAAGATTACAAATACAGTGAAACTGCACTTAACAAGCAAAACAAATTGTAAAAAAAATGACTCACTTAATGAGCGATGTTCTTCATAACGAGTGACAAGGAGAGGGAAAGTCCCAGACTGTGTGAATGCCCCATCAGTCTGTGTTTAGCACTCGTTCCATCTTAGTGTTGCTTGTGATCAAACATTTTTCCAAACTTGTGTATACACACATTACCTATAAACATCAATAACCATTGCCCATTATATAATAAACATGCCAAACGATATGCCAAATTCTTGGGCTATGTAAAGGCTATAATTAAATATTAGAAATTAATTAATTTGACTAGAGTTAGCCAGTTATGTTACCATCTCGTATTAAATTTTTAAAATGTCTAAATTAAAAATTATTTATTTATAATTATTAAATTTAATATCAGATGGCAGCATAACTGCCTATCTTTAGTCAAATTAATTAATTTCTAATATTTAATTATAGCCTTTACATAGCCCAAGAATTTGGCATATCATTTGGCATGTTTATCAGACGTGTTAGAGAGGTTGCAGCCGATGTTTTCATTGCGAAAACAGACGTTCAGCACCGCCATCCTGCCAGCCTAGAAGTTTGACAATGGCATTTGGAACATCGAACATGATTCCAATGACCTGCTAGGTGATCATCTACACCCGATATCTCTAGGCTGTTTCCTGACAATGATGCCATGTTTTATCAGAAACACCATTTTACCAAACAAATATACTTGGAAATGCTTGGAAGAACACAACAATAAATTCTACATGCTGTCTTGGCTTCCAAACTCATCAGACTGCAACTGCATTGAACATATTTGGAATATGCTGGAACATGTGATGAGGTTCTCACCCACTCCTTCACAAAATATGCACCAACTGACAAAATTATTCAAGTAGGCATGTTAGTCCCGTTAATAGGTATGTCCAGTTAATAAAAGAGGATGCTTGGCATCTGGTAGTCTTATGCTCTGGTGTTTGGAAGCTGTGATCACTCAGAAAGGTGGACCAACCTGTTATTATGCAGGTGTTCCTAATGTGATCATTTAGTATATATCTTTATTATTGAAAAATCCTATCACACTTTTATCAGATGTATCGAATGTTATGATTTTAACAATAGATTCTTAGATTCTGAATTTTAATCAGTTTATATAATATATATAAGTATTTATGAATAATTAAATCTAATTCTGTTTGGAAGTATTATCTAGAAGATGAAGAAAAATAGTAAATTAATTTTACATAAATTTTTCTTTAGATTCCTAATTAATATTATGCACACAAAACAATCAGTAACATAATAGATCCAGGGTGGCCAAGCTCCTTGATAGTCCGAGCCATTTTTCAAAATTTGAAATTTTTTGCAAGCCGCAATTAAATACGTATTAAAAAGGTATGCAAAAAATTCCAGATTACAAATTATATCCATAGCAAGAGTGATACAAATTGGTTCCTCCAGAGCACAATGTCAACTGTCCATTGCAATGACAGTTTACAAATTCAAAATCGGTCTGGAGACGGACGATTACGCCACTGTTTATGTTTGTTCGCGCAGTTTTCGATGAGTCATATCATTTTTAACTTGGACAGAAATGAAATTGGTTACAACGTTGCACTTAGTCTTTCATATTTGTTGTTAGTAATTTAAAAGAGATTTTGAAACACATACGGAACGATAATAATTTTTAAAAATATAATAACACAAAAATGAAAAGGGAACTCGGGTACATTTATCGAGAGCCACAAATAATCCTTCAAAGAGCCGCACGTGGCTCGCGAGCCGCAGGTTGGCCACCCCTGTAATAGATATAATTATGATTAAAAACCAAATTTGATGGATTGATTGATTGAGCAAATTTTTATCAAAATATCTATGAAAGTTTTCTAATAAATATTTCTATCTCATATTTTACTTTATTGAATAGGATAAATTGTATTGATATACATGTTAGTGTGACAATGTAATTTGTGGTTGTAATAAGGCAGGAATTAAAAGCTTTTCTGGAGATTTTGTTTAAAAGACAATATTTATTACAAATAATTACATTAATAATTTTCAAAATGTTTATAATTGTTTAGAATAATGAAAGTTGTACTTCTGACATTTTTGTGACTCTGTGTAAAAAATGCATATTTAAAGTTTTTATTTTTTATTTTTTAGGTTGAAAAACATCTGAAAGATCAGCAAATGCAACAACAGTCCAGATCACAAATTGCCCAATCATAAATTGCATGACTCTAGGTTTACTTTTATTTTCAAAAGAGAATAACTTCCACAGTTGTCTGTTCAGTCTTGAGACAAGTGTGATGCTCTATATATAATTGTTCTCATGTTTACAGATGTCTAATATATATTAGTGCTTGGAAATTAAGATTTCTGTTTTAAATTTTAAAGAGATTTATTTATTTTATACTAATTTAAATATAAGATTTTTTATTTGAACAGAATTTAGCATTTTTGCTCATTTTTTGAAATTTTTTGTATTTATATTCATAATACGAGAACATGTAATATATAAAGCACACATATGTCAAATTTTATCTAATTTCTTTCTCATGGACATTTTTGTATACATCTGACTGTGGAAGAGATTTCTCTGTAAATGGTGATGCCATCAAACAAGTGGAAAGTGAGATTATACAGTTTCATGCATGAAATGTATACATATCTCGGCAGACTAGTCCTGTTTCGTTGAAGCTTAACCACCTGATTCTAACACCAAAATGTGGGAAGTATGGCTATTTTGGTCTATTCATTAACAATAGACATCAAAGGTCCTGAATATGGTAAATTCCAAACAAAAAAAAGAACTGTACCATAGTTAGACCTGTGTAATAAAGCATTCAGTCTATCCTAAATACTAATTGAGATTTATATCAAAGATATAAACACTTGAATTTTTAAGGTTTTAAAATTTTATAAAGTTTATTTGAAAATTTTAATACTATATAATCTGTAATAGTTTCCAATTCACTTTACAGATATTGCAGAAAGAATAGTTGTAATTATTAGTTAGATTTGGTCAGCATGTAGAAAGTAGGAACAAACAGATATATTATCAAACTAACATGATCCTATATATTAATACAGTCAACTCATATTAAAATATAAAGCAGTCCAATTATTATCTTGCAACTTTACTTATCTAAATATTTATTATTTAACTGTTTTTCAGTTATTGAAATCTAGTGTTTATCCAAAAAATATAAAAATTTCAAATTTCACATACTTTTTAAAGGTAAAAATATTTTGACATGATTTCCACTATTGCTTATCAAGTATCTTGGGTACATATCAAAATCATTCTGTTCTTTGTTAAATTGAAATCAATTTGCTTAATTACATTGATTTATCATCCAAATTATTTAGAAACTTTGGTAGGATAAAATGTAAGAATACTAATTGAATCTCACTTATGATAAATTTGTGGAAGCTTCAAGTAATGTAAATTAATTGCATATGTACAGAATGTAAGGAAATCTTTTTGGATAATATTTTATAGAATTTTGTTACAATTTTATTTAAGAAATAGTAAATTCAATTTAAATTTTGAATTACATGGCAAATGATTACAGGATTTTATTGATAATTTGACACAAAGTTTCTTAATGCAGTAAATAATATGAAGCTCAGATCATATCACTCATTTTTTTCATTCAATAATTTTTTAGTTGTTTTTAATCTAAGATAAATTATTTATGTAAGAAAATATATAAACTTTTTCAAAAAAGCAATTTATAAAGTAGAATATCTCAAATATTGACAGGATTATTTGGTATTCTGGAGAAATTGTTTATTTAGGTGCTTTTTAACAAATTTTCAAAGATAAAACAACTCATTTTGTGTAATTGTTCACATTTTTAAATATAAACTATCTTTTTAAAATGTGAATTGAAACTATTGCTTAGTATACTATAATAAGTAATACATCTTTAAACTGATAGCAATTATACAGTATACAATATTTGCTTACCGTAATAATTTTCTTCTATTTGACTTAAAATAATTGACCTAAATAAGTACACACAAATTTTTCCTGTATATTCTTTATTGCTGCTGCATGCTGATCATTCCAATTCATTTTATTTGAAACTTCTTTTAATAATTGAATGTGTAAATTTATTCTTTGAATATAAAAAAAACCTTGAGTAGACTATAAGAAACTTAGGCACACCTTTTTAAATTTTATATTTTCATTTATTTAAAAACTTCAATGAATTTGGTTATCAAACAGAATATAAACTTTATAAAATTCTATATCAATTTTAAAAATTTCTTCTTTTTAAATGTGCTTATATAAAATGTTACAATATTCATTTTTATAATATGCAGTTAATTTTTAAAATTTAAATTTTAATATTAAAAAGAAAATTTATACCTTGTACATAAACCAGAGAAAAATTAGACTATTTCATTTTTCTAATTTTGTCATCTACATATAAAATCAAATAATGCAAAACACTGCTCTTTCCACTAGAAAGAAGAGCAGGTTTTGCATTATTTAATTATATGTTTTTAAAATAAGGAGCAATGGTGCTTTTAAGTAAAAATCAAAACAAATTTAGACTGTTTTTTCCCTCTCACATGATAATCATTTTAAGGCAGTGTGTGACTGTGGTCTTTTTGAAGGATTCCTCATGAAATTCACTTTTGCTATTTCTGCCTGCCCTCAGATATGTTTTTTGTTAAAGATATTCTTTGGAATTGCCTTTGATGCTTTTGCCACTATTATGAAAGGAAAATGGATTTTGTGCACTCAACTTTGATGCAAGGAACATGATAGATTTCACATTCATCATATAGCTCAGATTTGGCAATGCACAAGATCCTTTTATTGCCCAAAAACTTGCTCAACAAGTTAGTAATGATGTGTATTGTCATGGAAATTACATGTAATTGAACAGTGCACAGAACTGACAGGTAGTACTATCTGGTGATTGTTATGTGGTTAGCACACTATTCCTTGAAGATGATTATTACTTTTCCAGCTGATAATAGTTTTGTCCATTTGTAGTATATGCTGGTGACTTCACATTGACCTGTGCTCTCAGGATCAAAATGATGTAGCCAGGTTTAATGTATCAGCAAAAACTCATGCTTCAGAAACTGGGGAATCCATGTTCATGCAAAATTATGTGGACTCTCCTGTAGGAAACTGTTAGCATATCAAAAGGTTCATCAGTGGTAGTGAGATAGTGTTCTCTTTTGATGATACCAAAAGTGTTAGTTCTTCACCCAACACTCACAGGAGTCTAGAGCTGTTTGCTTTGAGGTTGATTCCTGGTCTTCACATAATGTCTTGAATATGCAGTGCTGTGGACTGAAAAAGTTTTTTCACATTACCTGTTTCAACATTTCATAAGTTTAGCCGATTTTCCCAAGCAGAAACAAAATTTTAACGCTACTGGTCATCACGATCAAAAGTGTACTGTACACAAGTTCAGAATTTTAATACTACACTCAATACGAAAAAGCAGGCTTAGTGTATCAGTGCAGACACCCTCGTATTTGAAATAAAAATAGGTGATTTCAGGTATCACATATTTAAAAATATCCAATGCATATTTAAAATTTGTATACACACTCACACTGTGCTCCATTTGACAGCCATATCTTAGAAGAATAAACAGCAATTTTTAAGTTAAAAACCAATAAGTGTATACTTGTGTTCAAAAAAATTACAATTCTACATAGAGATTATGAATCCAAGTAGAGCACTTCTTTTCTTAGTTGTGTTTAATGGCATAATTAGGAGATATTTGGAAGAAATTTTCAAACGGAAAGTTGACGAAGTTGTGGTTATTTTCTTTAATTGTGCACACAACTGTTAAGTACAGTACCTAATCGATTGTTTTTATGGATGAAATTATACTTTCTGGTCACGGATTCAGAAATCCCAGTTGACATTTCCAGGATTTGTCTATTTCCATGTTGGGCAATGAAAGNCAATAAGTGTATACTTGTGTTCAAAAAAATTACAATTCTACATAGAGATTATGAATCCAAGTAGAGCACTTCTTTTCTTAGTTGTGTTTAATGGCATAATTAGGAGATATTTGGAAGAAATTTTCAAACGGAAAGTTGACGAAGTTGTGGTTATTTTCTTGAATTGTGCACACAACTGTTAAGTACAGTACCTAATCGATCGTTTTTATGGATGAAATTATACTTTCTGGTCACGGATTCAGAAATCCCAGTTGACATTTCCAGGATTTGTCTATTTCCATGTTGGGCAATGAAAGTGGAACGAATGTAGTGTGCATCGTTAAGCGATGTTGAGCAGTAGTTTATCATGTTATTAGTTTATCTTTACATTAGTGCGTATTTGTAATGAATTAGATTATGAATCCAATACCTACAAGTTTAGGTAATAAACAATTTCGAAGTCAAAGCAGACACATTATTTGCAAGCAAATTATCCAAATATGTGTAGATTCTAAGTAAATTGTTAATACGGTAACTAGTTAAGTTCTTATTTCATTTGCAAATTTATTTATTGATGTAAACTACTGTAATTTCTGAAGTAACTACACTATTTTCATAATGGACTTGCCTTAGCCCATGCGTAGTAACGTCTAGTGCGTTCTCATCCGTCGTAGGACAGTATATAGCAGTGTTTCTCAACCTGTAACGAATCGTCGCTCCCTTCAATAAAACCGTTACGTAGTATCGCCCCCTTCACTTCCAAATTCCGATTCCAAGGGCCAAGGCTAATGCCAAATTCGTACTGCATTGAATAGACTAGTGACTAGTATAATGTTGTTTGTTTAATTATTGTACGATATAACGAATAAAATATCTAATTATTCTTAATATAATGTTTTACTATATCGCCCAGAAAATTGTTTTTCGCTCCCAAAATATAAATTGTTACTAATCGCCCCCTATGAGAAACACTGGTATATAGCATGAGTCGCAAACTGGCGGCCCGTTAAGACTTCATATCTGGCCTCCGGCTTTGATTTCTTTTCTAAAAATTAATATTTCTAACATCTTACGGGGATTAGACGTTTGAATTTTTTTCTGTTTTAACTGTTCACGTTTTGTTTAAAGGCCTGGCAAAAGAGCCTTTTTAGTTTTTTTTTTTAATTATAGTATGTTTTGGTTTATCGAATAATAATGATTACGCACCGCGCCTGATATACTTGTATCGGTACTTGACTAGCCCTTTGCTGCGTTTGAGTTTGTATAGGCTCTCTCGAGATGAATTGTCCTAGCAATTTGTAAATCCGTCGTAGCCAAAAGAACTGCTTAGATTATAGAAATTAAATATGATGTGCTATACAGAAAGCATAAGCATTAATCGATTTTTTTAAATAACAAAAGTAGCATGTAACAGAAGTGACTTCTGCTATGGCACTTTTTTTTTAACTGCCCTGTGGGCACTAAGGTTTATTTTTGCAAGCCCATTATGGATTCGGCCAGGCCCAGAATGGGGCGGCCGAGTGGTGAGGGACGGGGGTCGACATATCCGGACGGACCACCCCCGAAAAATTCTGGGGGACCCGGGATCGAGTCTCCCAGAGCGGTATGCTGCCACCTTGACCGCTCGGCCATCCGGCCGTCTTTGCTATGGCACTGTCCCTAGCATGAATTAAACTTGTTACGAAAGCTTTGTTACTAAGATGTATTTAATATAAAATTAGTTTGTTGATAAGTATCGCCTGTCTTCCGTTAATTAAAATGAAAGTTCACTATTTTGAATAGTTGATAATACTGTATGTAAGTAGTTTTTCTTTAAACTCCTCCCTGTGGACACTAAACCTCTTTCAGCAAGCTTATTATGGGTTCGGTCAGACCATAATTCGCGTTTTTCATGAACTATAGAGGGCGCTGCATTTTTACAAAATGGCTACTTTATCTGGGTTGCTTGTAACTAGTAATGTGAAATTAATCATATATTACTGTCCGATATAATGATATATGCTGCCTGTAGCTGTTTATCGAGAAATTTTATAGAAAGAGAACAATTATTGTTAGCGGGACACGTCATTATGTGGTATCGAAACAAATGAGTGAGATCGTTCTATACATATTTGTGCCCTTTGTGTTAAAAACATCAGCTTTGACATTGTCCCATCAGTGCCGGGTTTACAAGTAAAAAGTCTCGACTTTCAAGGGACCTCAAACATTTGTACAAAAAAGAAAATTGAAGTCAGATTTTGTAATAAGCATTTTTTTACAAACCAACAAAACATACTTCACTGTTTATTTTGTGTAGTATTTCATTAATTTTTTTCTAAGAATTAACATAAGATCTTTTTTAAAAAATTTATAAAACCAATTTAAAAAAAAAAAGTTTTTTAATGGAATGGGTATAAAAATTTAATTAAACTTAGTTATAAAACAGAAGACTAGTAAAACCTCATGTGTTTTTCTTCCAATATCCATATTAAATCAAAGTCATAGTCTGGTTTAATTCTTTTCTTTTTATGATTGACTTCTAAAATCGTGAAGGGTTGGTAAGGGGCCTTACAGAATTCAGCTTAGGGCTTCGAAATGCTTAAATCCGACCCTATGTCCTACACAAAATTACCGGCATTTTAAATTTTAACAAAATGTTTTAAAATTGACAGCATAACTTGTTTGTGAAAGCTGGACAATCGGGAAACTGCCAATTCTTAACAGTCTAATCCACTCTTTCAGAATTCAGAGCTCATAAATGTAACCGATCAATTTCCGAATAATCATCTGCTTTTCCCGTTTTTCGTGTGGGAATAGACGAAAACTTATGTCAGGCTCTCGTAAGGCTTTGAAATTGCAATTTGGAACCAACAGTAAGCGTTGCTTTTTCTATTGCTTTTCATCTTTACTGCTGATAATACACAAGAATGAATCAAACGACCCAGATAGAATAGTTTTGTTTTTAAACACCAGAGGGCGAGCATCCGGTGAAAAATGCGAATAGG
>NW_019385247.1:257559-268778 GCF_000671375.1 Centruroides sculpturatus | reverse complement strand
GCCATCATCAGGTCCAAAAAACGAAAATGGAACAGATACGTTCCATGTATAGAATACAAATATTTAAATCAAAATTTAGAACAAAAATTTTTAAAAATATACAAGAGAAGTGGAAGAATATATAAAAATAACACAAAATAAACTAAAAAATATAATAAATCTTTCAATAAACTAATTCTAGCTTGAGTTTTCAGTGAACTTTTTAATCATGTACTTCCACGCCGACGACAGGCTCTCAGCATCTCTCGCATTTAAACATCCCTCACGTAGCCTACTCCTATATATTTCAATCTTCTCTGCCGTCATTGATAAAGTGGGGGAAGATACAGGTTTTATAATTGTTGCCTCGTTCCATTTCATCACCGAACCTTGGACTTGCGACATTTGCGACAAAACTGTTGCATTGGATCCTTTTTTTACGTTATAACGATGCTCTTTCAGTCTTACTCCTAAGCTCCTGTTGGTGACGCCGATGTAGTCTTTCATAACATCTACAGTAGTTGGATGTTCTCATAAGGAACTTTATAGACACCTGGTTTTTCTTCTGTTTTTATTCTATCATTATCATTCCTCAATATCTTATATAAATTTGGGGCTCTTTTTAAAACTATTCTTGCTTGTTTCCTATTAGCAACTTCTTTCATAATACTGTTCAAATTATTATTATATATAAACTTCAAGCGCCTATTGGGAGCGGTATTTAAGCTTTTTCTCTCTTTGATCCTTTCATATTTTTTGAGTAATCCTACAATGGTCCTTTTCTTGTAACCTAGAGTCTGGGCTACTTGCAATATACTATCAATTTCTTTATTCCTGTCACCGATTCTATCACAATACAAATAAGCTCTTCTAATCAAAGTTTGAAATGCGGCCATTTTATATCGATATGGATCCATGGACTGTGCTGGTATATATAGCGGAGTGTGAGTAGGTTTAATATATACGCTGGTGGACAAATGATCTCCCATGAACTTGATATTAATGTCCAAGAAGTGCACATTCAAGGAACTTTTTTGCTCTAATTTTAATCTAAGACCATCTTTGTTATTATTGATTCTATTCAAAAATTCATGTATTCTGCTATTATTTTTCCATAATATAAAAATGTCATCCACATATCTGACGAAATGTATGACATCTTCCTTAAAATTTCGTACAACTCCTCTTTCTAATCTTCTAACTACTAACTCGCAAAGAATTCCAGAGAGGGGACTTCCCATCGGAACCCCTCTTTTCTGCCTGTATATTCGACCACAAAAAGTAAAACAAGATTGATGGCATACCAGGCTAGCTAGTTCCTCTAGGTCTTGGGTGTAACTAAGCAACTGAGGGTTGTTGTTGTACATGAAATTCAATAATGCCTCCACACACGATTCAATCATTACTGAAGGATACATGCTTTCATAATCTAAAACGGTCGCTACTTCGTCTTCCATTAAAGAAATATTTTGCACTTCCTTCACTACGACAAGAGGATCTTTTGCCACCAGTCTATCATCATCTAGCTGTGAGGATAAATATTCATGTAGCCTTTTTTCTAAGATAAAGGTGGGCCCCCTACACTTCTCTACCACTGGTCTTAATTCATTTCCGGTTTTGTGCATCTTAGCAAACGCAAACAATCTTGGAGCTCCTGAACTTGGATTGTGGCATTTCTTCAGAAAAGGCAAAACGGCAGCGAGACTTGAGCGTTCTAACTTCTTGACCCTTCTGTCCAAAGACCCAATTATTTTGTCGTCAACAATTTCACATTCGGTCTTCTTGATGTAAGCATGTAATTCCTTGTCAAACGTATGCCTCTTCATGACAACTAAATGCCTAGTTTTGTCTGCTTTGGTCATCACTAGATCATTCATTCTTAACCACTCTTTCGTAAGCCGTATGTCTCTATTGCTAATACTAGTTGCTTTTTTCTTTGGGCGGTTACTGTTGTAAATAGTTGGGAAACCTCCATACAGGAGATTGAGAGAGGGATAGTTGGCATGGATCCTTTGGATAAGGAATTCTTTAAATGGAAGACTGTCATCAGTAACCGCCCAAAGAAAGATTAGAGCAAAAAAGTTCCTTGAATGTGCACTTCTTGGACATTAATATCAAGTTCATGGGAGATCATTTGTCCACCAGCGTATATATTAAACCTACTCACACCACGCTATATATATCAGCACAGTCCATGGATCCCTATCGATATAAAATGGCCGCATTTCAAACTTTGATAAGAGCTTATTTGTATTGTGATAGAATCGGTGACAGGAATAAAGAAATTGATAGAATATTGCAAGTAGCCCAGACCCTAGGTTACAAGAAAATCACCATTGTAGGATTACTCAAAAAATATGAAAGGCAGTGGCGTGCCGTCATTAGAAGCGGTGGAAGCGCCGCTTCCCTTGTATTTTCTAAAAAAATAAATAAATATTAATTTTAATTATATGAAAATAATCGCACAATATTTTATTATAACCGCATTGTGTATCTTATTACAAATTTCTATACTACACGTGAAAAAAAATTGCTTTTGTATATTCGAATATTAGTGGCAGAGTGGAATCTCTGAAATTTTCAGATTCCAAAAAGCCAGATTTGCGCATGCGCTTTACAGAGCACCAACCTCACCCGGTTTAGCCGGTGGAAGCCTACGACCTTGGGTGAAAGCTGCACACATATAAAGATTCCAATTCTATCAAGGACCGGTTCTGGGCTGTTAGCCGCCTGCCCACTAGATATTTCGATTACGTGAATAACGAGTAGATTTATAACTTAACCCAACCGATAAGAATTTACTGGTATGTTTTTACGATAGTTCTGTATAGTTGACAGGAGTTAAAAAAATCCATTAAAATATTTGATAGATTTATTCCGCTTTCCGATTTTATATTACTCACGGATTTCGATGTTAAACCAGTGATATTACGATTTCGTACATCCCATCTTTAAGGGGATGTAGAAAAAAACGTGTACAATTCTTGTATAATGTTAAAAAATTAACCGTTACTTCGACAGCGTCATTTACAACTAAATTTAATGAATGAGAGAGATGCACCAGGTACAGAAAAGGCTCTAGAATTTATTTTCCTTAAATTTACGATTTATGTATCCGTTTGTCATAAAAATTTGTCTTTCCACTTTTTCCCGAGACTACAAATATTCGAGTACAAAGTAACTGGTTTCGACTTATTTCTACTTAAGAAGTAGTTAAATAATTAAGCGATTAGGGAATTGGGGACATAAACAAAACCCTGATGAAAGAGCCGGAATATTACTTAAACAAAAGCTTAACCGAACCAATCTATAGCCGAGTACAGTGGGGACTGATTTCTTCGAAATACTGTATTAGATGTAATAAAGACAGAAATTTTTCCAGTTCGACGAGAGTGACCGAAAAGTTGTAAATTTTGGAAATTTCCGTGGACAACACCTGGTCCTAAAACGAATTAGTTAGAAAACAAAAGACGGACAATCTATTAAGTTTAACATATTTAGACTTTTACAGCTATGGTGAGAAACGTTTAAAATTTACAAGAACCCTGTCGCGTCTTTTGAGGTATATTAGTGATGCGACAAAAGAAACATTTGACATTGCCAAATCCCGAGGGTATCGGCACCCTCGGGATTTGGCAGCCCGCGTGCATGTACAGTACACACCGCACACCTAGCAGGACCGTCTCTGATTCCACTCGTAGGGAGCTATTTGACTAAGTGGTTAAGATTTAAAGAGTAAAGAATATTTTATGTTATTTTCATGTACGTTTCATTACAAAGTTATATTTAATTATAATTTTCTTTAAAAGTATATTCATACAATTGAAGAATGTTTTGTACCAGGTATGTATATCCACCACACATTTTATTTCACCAAGTAAGTTTTTATAATTTTATTTTTAATTTTAGCCCTTATATCGTGGCTAGCGATTCGGAATGTAATTGCGATATTGAAAATTTATTTTAAAAAAGTTTTGGCTCGAGATCATATAATGAAAAAGAAAACATTATTAAAAGAGAAAGGCCAATGCCTAAGTTAAATATAAACGCTTCAATAAAAAAATTTGTTCGATATTTTCACGATAAAATGGCTCTGTAAATGCATAAAAATGCATTTACAGAGTGAAATTAGTGTGTGGAATAAGAATGTCTTTGACAATTTAGCTGGCAAAAGACACGAAAAATCGTCGATTCTTTCGTATTTGAAGCAATTTGGAAATCGAAGCGGAATAGAATTTAACATTAGTAAATAATATAAAATAAATATTGAAAATTGTAACGAGATAATTATGGGTAATAGATATATTATATCTAAATAAATAGATGTTATATGTTTTTATCAAAGCAAGAATTGGCATTTAGAGGGCATATGGAATGTATTGGATTTAATAACAGAGGTAATTATATTAAACTTGTTTATTAAGTACGTCAGATAAATAATCTATTAAAAATACATTTAAAGAAAGAATTAACTGATTGCCCCTGGAAGTCGGCTTCTTATAGAAACACAGCTTCCCTATCATCAAATGTCACGGCACGCCCCTGGTAAAAACCGTAGACTTCTCTAAATGTATTTTTAATATCACAATTACATTCTGAATCGCTAGCCACGATATAAGGGCTAAAATGATAAATAAAATAATAATAACTTACTTGCTGAAATAAAATGTGTGGTGGATGTACAGTACATACCTGGTACAAAATATTCTTCAATTATATTAATATACTTTTAAAGAAGATTATAATTAAGTATAGCTTTGTAAAGAAACGTACTGTACATGAAAATAACAAAATCTTCTTTACTTTTTAAATCTTAAAACAATTCATTTAAACAAATAGCTCCCTACGAGTGACTAATAGATGGAATCAGAGACGGTCCTAGAAGGTGCATGCACGCGGGCTGCCAAATCTCGAGGGTGCCGATACCGATCAATGTCAAATGCCTCTTTTGTCTCATTACTAGTATACCTCAAAGAACGCGACAGAGTTGTTGTACGTTTTAAACGTTTCTCACCTTAACTGTAAAAATCTAAATATGTTAAACTTAATAGATTGTCCGTCGTTTGTTTTCTAACTAATTCGTTTTAGGACCAGGTCCACGGCAATTTCCAAAATTTACAACTTTTCGGTCACTGTCATTGGATTACCGTATTCCGCACACTAAATTTAGTCCGGGAGCCGTGATTTGCATATCACCTATCTAGAACGTGACCAATTTTTATTGATGATGTGTAACTGAATCGGTAGAAAAAATACTCCCTGTCTGGGAAACCAAGTTCGAATCGAGTCGGTTTTAAAAATTTAATGGCGACTTTATATGACATTCCCACTTCCTCCCTATATGGCTAAAGAATTGTGTGTTTGACAAAACTCAGACTTCTTACGTGCAGTGGCAGATCTATTATTACATTATCAAGTGAGTAGGTTTGTGTCTAGGGACGACAGACGGATGGCCGAGTGGTTAAGATGGTAGTCAATTTCTTGGGGAACAGGATTCGGGGATCCGATTCGAAGGGGTCGAAAACCCCAAGAATGTTTTGCAGAATGGTCCGTCCCTCACTACTTGGCCGCCTCAATGTGCCTGATCGAATTGAATGGGCTTACTGAAATGGCCCTCGTAGTGACCACAGCACAAGGAATTAAAAATTAAGAGGCCGGATGGCCGAGTGGTCAAGGGGCAGACTACCGCTCTGGGGGATCCCGGATCGAATCCGGATGGGTCAAGGAATCCCCAGGAAGTTTTCGAGGAGGTGGTCTGTTCGGATATGTCGGGCCCCGTCCCTCACCACCCGGTCGCCTCATTGTTGACCTGGCCGAACCCATAATGGGCCTGCCAAAAGAGGCCATCTTAGTGCCCACAGGGCAGAAATTTTTAAAAATAAACAAAAAATCCTATTATGGACTGGATTAATAATACTTTTTAAAATTAAAAATTTATAATATCAATTAAAAATAAATATTAAACAAAGTTACTATGAATTTATAATAATTTTTTAAACATAATTATTTTTTATTTGAATTTCAATATATATATATTAGATGGCACCACTAGTCTCTTTCTTATGCAGACGTTGCATCAGCTTTGATGTAAAAAGATTAATTAAAAGTTTTTCTGCGAGATTTTTACAATTAAAATGGTTTTAGATCTGGAAGTATTTCGAGTCGATAAAGGAGGAGATCCTTCCAAAGTAAGAGAGAATCAAGCGAAGCGATTTAAAGATGTAACTTTAGTGGACAAGGTGGTTGATTCTGACATGAAATGGAGAAAATGTAAGCCATGTGTTTCTAACAATACATGATTTTATGTCAATTTATTTATATAAGTAATCAGCAGAATTTATATATTCGTAACAGTAAACAATAAAATAAGTTGTATAATATAATAATAATGTTTCAGAATGGCGTAGATAAGTCGTAAAATATAAAAATATTCAAAGGCCACCGGCATTTTTATATTTTACGACTGGCGGTTTAAACTAGAATTTGCTCGAGTATAGTTTTAAGGATGATCAGTATAATTATGAAGTCTTTTTAAGACTATTATGTTATATATGTGAACTATACCACTTATATAATTAGAACATGCAGATGAAAAACAACAATGTAAAAATTACATTATTTTTATAGCTAGAAATAATACTGATGTGGGTTTAGTACATGTTGCTATCATTTCAATTTTATGTTTGCGAAAGGAAACTACTGTTGATGATGCATCTGTTGTCAATATCACTGCAAGTTTAATCACATTTGATAATTGCCATAAAACAAAAGTGCAATAAAAACAATTATTTTAAATATGATATACAATCTCTTAATGCAAATAAGCAGATATGTGTGCACATTATAAATTAAACTGAACAGAGTTTTGTATAGCCAATAAATATAGGAAATCCAGTGCTCTCTTCTTGTTCCTGCTTCCAAACTCATCTTTAACATACTGCTTGCATATAAGTTAAAGATAAAAGCAAACCAAATTTGCAGAGAAAAATACTTCATTACATTGTTAAATCGCCTAAATGCATTTTGCCAAAAATATTAGGTTTCCTCAGTAGGGTTTTCAGCATACAGTTTAAACTCCAACAATTTTCCATCATGGGTTCCATTATGAATTTTTATATATTGTTGGTGCACAAGAATAGTGACAGAACTAAAAAAAAATAGATCTTCCAGAACAGCCATTTAAAAGTTTCTTGTTTACTGCAAGGCTTTGTCATGATCTTGGATTTTTAAAATTTTCAAATCTTTTTTGGAAATAAATATTAGTGTTCGTTATTCCACAAAAATATGGTGAGTCTACTATACATTTTTACAATAAACTCAAAATTGGAAATTTTTGAGTTGTGTCACTATTCTTATGCACCAATGATATATATATCCGACAAAAGTCTCCCAGCATGCAGCTTAACTTAATAAACTAGCTTTAAATTTATACTCCAAAGGCAAAAGCTTCAGTGAATGAATTTTAGTGGACTTTAGTTTAATTTTTGTTTCTTGAACTTAGCAGTTTTATGAAAGATGAATTTGATTTTAGTATTACACAGTTTAAAGAAGAAAATACTATAAAAGCAAATGAAATATTTTAAATCAAACATTTTAACATTACAGAATATTGTCAAAAATTTAGAATGGACATAGAATGTGAGACAAAGAATAAATTATAAAAAAATAAAAATTTGAATGTTTTCAACATTGTGTGTGTGTGTGTGATATCAAAATCTGATTTTTTATCTTTCTGTTGTTTACATATGCTGTAATCTTTTTTATTTTATTCTAGCAATTTGATCTTTTATATTATGGTGCCAGTTTCTTGCATTTTTTATACTTGCCTTAAAATATAAGTTTTCACCTATACTTCGTTGGGCTGCAATTTGAAAAAATTGTAGTCATATAAATTTCAAATGTTGTTCTTTCACCTGTTTGTCCTTAATTTTGAGAATGGAGTTAGATGGATGAAAGCTGATGCCAGATATAGAAAGATTAGGGATAGAAGGCTTCAGTTAACTATATACAAACTTCTGATGCAAACCAGAAGTCACATTATTTCAATTCAAATATTTTCCCTTGAAAGGACTTAGATAGATGACTGGCATGACACTCTTGCTAACAGGAAAAGTATCATGTACAGGACAAGACACTACTAATTTGAGGTGGAGAGCATATATTTTAAATTAAATAAATTAAAAAGTATGATTAATTAAAAATTGCACTCCAGCATTGTCTAATAGATTCAACTCTCAGTTGAAATATCTAGAATAATTTTGAATCATTTTATCTGGATGTGCCTGATGTCAATCTTAATGCTCTGACTAACTTCATTGATTTTTGAGGCAGTCTTTAATGGGCAAAATTGGGGACATTAGTATAATCTGCAATTTTTGATGCATTGAATTAATACAATGTATTCCAATCTGTAGGGCATGAGACTATTGCAAGGGGTGTACAGCTTTTACCAAATTGTCATTTTTTAATATGAGCAAACAAAAAAAGTCAAACTGATGTTTAAAAAATGAATCAGCAAAACAGTTATGCTTAATTCACAACCTTCAACTGAATGACTTGTGTATAAATAGTAAAAATCCATCCATACTCTTGCCAAAATGTGTTGACAAGAGTCGAGCCCCAACAAACAATATACTTTATTTAATAAGGTATAATGTTTTGTGGACTATTAAATAAAAATGACAGTATTCATGAAATTAGATTGTTATAAAAATTGAGGGAGATGCAACAACTTTTTCTGAAAAAAGACGGTGCGGAGGTACAGAAACTTTGGAAACCACTGCATTAATAAATCAAACATATTAACTATTTGACTAATTTCATAAAAACTGAACTGTTTTTTATTTGTCCTTTCATTATTTTATTTAAATCAACACTTCTCAATTTTATTACATTATTTTAAACTCAAAAAGATTCTATGAAAGCTTTTAATTTGTATGTAATGTTTGTAAATTTTCTTTCTGTAGATTCTCAATTTTTTCATGTAGAATGAAATCTGAAATTCATAAAATATTAAAATAAAATAATACCATGCACAAAAACCAATATCCAGTGTTAAGGTTAAACATCAAACAACAAATGTTTTCTTAACTCCTTCAGAGTTCTTCTGCAGGTATTTTTAAATTCAAACTAGCAGGATAATTGAAATTCTTTTCAGAATATAATATTCAAATATAGAATTGAACCGTAAGTTCAAAAATTTGAACAAGGGATTCCTGCACATGCATATTCCTGTGCTACTTTTTAATAAGATTGACAATTAAACTCTGCTGTCAAGTAAAGCCTGCCAAGTCATCAATAAACTCATCTCTTCTCTAAAATTTATGCAAGTGGATGTGGAATAAGCTTTAAAAATCTCCACTACCTCTAGCCATCTGAGGTGTTTTGCATATGGAGTAGTAAGAATGAGTTGTCTCCAGAGAAGTCTGTCATAATATTGGGATCCGTGGCAAATGTGGAGAGGGTCATGTTGTTCTTATCATGTTGTATGTCCAGTCTATGTTCTACTATCCTAATCCCTATTGAACACTTAGTCAATCTAATGTACCCTAAGTTCCTATCCCTTCTGTTGTCCTTGGAGACTCTATATATGCCTGGAAGTTTGCTGGGATTGGGAAGGTCTTTCCATTGCATAGTAGGCTGAACATGGAGGGGCATCTCCTGTACATAATATTAACCCGCATTTTCTTTGCAATTGTGGTATATAAGGACTTTAAACGTGAGTTAAAAGTAAGAGGAATCCTTTCCAGTGTCTCCTCTTGTTTATCCATTGGCAGGTCTGTTGGGAGGGTGGACCCTGCCTGTGTATGTCAGTACCATTCACACAATCTTTCTATAATGTTGATGTAACCATGTGCTCTGGTACCTATTCTATAAGTCTTAATTCCTTGACCAATGCTTGGGGATAGAGGTGTGTGTGTACAGTACACCCTTCTAAGGTCTGAAGGCTGCAATTTTGTATGGGAATGGATCAGGTGATCCAATCAGAATGTATATGGAGATTGCATGTGGTTTACGAAACACTGACGTGCAAATGCCAGACCCCTCATCACTGATATTTATGTCTAAGAAGTAGACCCAAGTGGAGTTTTGTTGTCCTATCTCTAGGTACAGCCCATATGGATTGTGTTTGATGTACAGAGGCAAGGAACTACAGTACTAATTTGAGTTGGAGAGCATATTTTTTAAATTAAAAATGATTAAAAGTTGCACAGTCCAGCACTGTGACAATATTACAATAAATATTTGCTCATTCTTATTATTATGCAACAAACTTATAAAATCATAACTTGACAGAAATTCTTTTCTAAAATACAAAATCTTTTTGTTTATAAAACTTTATATTTAGACAACACATGATAAGCATCAAAGGTAACTTCTAAACCACAAAATTTATACTCTTCTATTTTTAGAGAAATCAATTTTTCACATATTAGACTGACTATATATGTAAGACTGTCAAAATCACCTTAAACTGTCTCATAGAATTTAAGTATGTTGGCATCCCCAATAAATGATTAAATAACAGTATTATTTATTAAACCTGTATTCTAAAACTGTACTCAGTACTTTTGAACTTGGTTAAATAATTATCTGTATGTTATTTATTTTTACAATTGGTATTTTTACACTTTAATTATTTTACTTAATTACTCAGTTGTCAATATTTTTGAATTTTAAATTTAATGTTCTATTCTTTGTGGTTATTCCATATTTGTTTTTTCAACTTGAAGATGATCTATGAAGTAGATCAAAAACGTCCGTTTTTAAATAAACTCCCTCGGCAACGGATTAGGTGTTGATTATTTTGATTAATTATCTATCATTCTTACCAGCATATCAATAATAATAACATAATGTATATAATAAAACTGGAAAAATATGCCAGGTAAAAATTTATATACTCACATATGATGCCAAATGTAGTACAGTAGAGCCTCGAAAGCTCGGCCTAATGTGGACCGAAGGGTGGCCGAGTTTGTGAAAATGCCGGATTATCGGAAATGGGGTTAAAAAAGGATAAGTATGCGTGTTTCCTCAGAAAATATTGAACTGTACTTGTATGTATTGTTTGCTTGAGAATACAACAGAGAATAAACTGCCCAAATACCCTTAAACAAAGGAAAAGTACATCCTTTATGAAGGCATAGAGCCTTTACTACATGAAAATGAAAATTAATGAATACACTGTGTACAGTAATTTACCTGATAAGACAGACCTCAGAAAAATACTTTATGAG